>NW_027515904.1:0-68951 GCF_048772815.1 Callospermophilus lateralis
ACTGATCATTATCACCAGGTATCATCAAAGATTGGGTGAAAAATATTTGCTGGTATTTCGGAAACTCGTAATTTCTTGGAAGCTTGGCAACTTCTTTCAAGGAAATTGCTTTTTCCACAGTCTCTGCTTAGGGCTACTTGAAGAGAAAACAAATCATAGAGACAAAACTGAGAACTCCTTTATTTTGTCAAGTTTCAAAGAAGGTACTACAATCCATGTTGGATTTAGAGTCCAAATTCATTTATCAATATAGGAAGAACAGAGGAAAACCTAAAAATATTAACTGCTACTGTAAACGAACGCTTCAACTAGAAGAATCACAATTTGGTGAGCCACGTGGGATTTTGTACTTGTCATTACCAACAGGTATCATAAAGATTGGGTGAAAAAATATTTTCTGGTATTTCGGAAACTCGTAATTTCTTAGAAGCTTGGCAACCCTATCAATGAAAGTGCTATCACACAGTCTGTGCCTAGGGCTACTTGAAGAGGAAAAAACCATAGAGACAAACTGAGAACTCCTTAATTTTGTTAAGTTTCAAAGAGCTACTACAAACCATGTTGGATTTAGAGTTCCAAGTTCATCTAATTTATAGGAGAGAACAGGGAAACCTAAATATATAAACTGCTACTGTAGACGAACGCTTCAAACTAGGAGAACACAATTTGGTGAGCACGTGGGATTTGTGTACTTGTCATAACCACCACGTATCATCAAGATTGGTGAAAAAATATTTGCTGGTATTTCGGAAACTACTCGTAATTTATTGGAAGCTTGGCAACCTCTTCAATGAAAGTGCTTTTCCACAGTCTGTGACTAGAACTACATGAAAAGGAAACAAACCACAGAGACAAAACTGGGAACTCCTTTATTTTGTCAAGTTTCAAAGAGCTACTACAAACCATGTTGGATTTAGAGTCCCAAATTCATCTATGTATATAGGAAGAACAAAGTGAAACCTAAAATAAAAACTGCTACTGTAAACGAACGCTTCAAACTAGAAGAACAAAAATTTGGGAAGTCAAGTGGGATTTGTGTACCGATCATTTACGACCACGAATCATCAAGATTGGGTATAAAAATGTTTGCTGGTATTGAGGAAACTCATTATTTCTTGGAAGCTTGGCAACACCTTTCAATGAAAGTGCTTTTCCACAGTCTCTGCTTAGGGCTACATGAAGAGGAAACAAACCATAGAGACAAAACTGACAACTAATTTTTTGTCAAGTTTTAAAGAGCTACTAAAAACCATGTTGGATTTAGAGTTCTAAATTCATCTATCTATATAGGAGAGAACAGAGGGAACCTAAATATAAAACTGCTACTGTAGACGAACGCTTCAACCTAGAAGAACAAAATTTGGTGAGCCAAGTGAAATTTGTGTACTGATCTATTACCACCAATTATCATCAAGATTGGGTGAGAAAATATTTGCTGTTATTTCGCAAACTCGTTATTTCTTAGAAGCTTGGCAACCCCCTCTCAATGAAAGTGCTTTCACACAGTCTGTGCCTAGGGCTACTTGAAGAAGAAACAAAACATAGAGACAAAACTGAGAAATAATTTTTTTGTCAATTTTAAAGAGCGACTAAAAACCATGTTGGATTTAGAGTTCCAAATTCATCTATCTATATAGGAAGAGAACAGAGAGAAAATTAAATGTAAAAACCTCTACTGTAGACGAACGCTTCAACCTAGAAGAACAAAAATTTGGTGAGCAAAGTGTGATTTGTGTACTTGTCATTACAACCACGTATCATAAAGATTGGTGAAAAAATATTTGCTGGTATTTCGGAACTCGTAATTTTTGGAAGCTTGGCAACCCCTTTCAATGAAAGTGCTTTTCCACATTCTCTGCTTAGGGCTACTTGAAGAGGAAAGAAAACCATACAGACAAAACTGAGAACTATTTTTTTGTCAAGTTTCAAAGAGCTACTACAAACCATGTTGGATTTAGAGTTCCAAATTCATCTATCTATATAGGAGAGAACAGAGTGAAACCTAAATATAAAAACTGCTACTGTAGACGAACGCTTCAACCTAGAAGAACAAAGTTTGGTGAGCCAAGTGGTATTGTGTACTGATCATTATCACCACGTATCATCAAGATTGGGTGAAAAA
This sequence comes from Callospermophilus lateralis, assembly GCF_048772815.1. NCBI lineage: Eukaryota > Metazoa > Chordata > Mammalia > Rodentia > Sciuridae > Callospermophilus > Callospermophilus lateralis. The sequence continues at coordinate 2,123 of NW_027515904.1, forward strand.
ATATTTGCTGGTATTTCGGAAACTCGTAATTTCTTGGAAGCTTGGCAACCCCTTTCAAGGAAAATGCTTTTCCACAGTCTCTGCTTAGGGCTACTTGAAGAGGAAACACATCAATGAGACAAAACTGAGAACTCCTTTATTTTGTCAAATTTCAAAGAGCTACTACAAACCATGTTGGATTTAGACTTCCAAATTCATCATATCTATATAAGAGAGAACAGGGGGAAACCTAAAAATATAAACTGCTACTGTAAACGAACGCTTCAAACAAGAAGAACACAATTTGTTGAGCCACGTGGGATTTGTGTACTTGTCATTACCAACAGGTATCATCAAGATTGGGTGAAAAAATATTTGCTGGTATTTCGGAAACTCGTAATTTCTTGGATGCTTGGCAACCCCTCTCAATGAAAGGGCTTTTACACAGTCTGTGCCTAGGGCTAATTGAAGAGGAAACAAATCATAGAACAAAACTGAGAACTCCTTTATTTTGTCAAGTTTCAAAGAGCTACTACAAACCATGTTGGATTTAGAGTTCCAAATTCATCTCTCTATATAGGAGAACAGAGGGAAACCTAAAAATATAACCTGCTACTGTAAACGAACGCTTTCAAACTAGAAGAAAACAATTTGGTGAGCCACGTGAGATTTGTGCACTTGTCATTACCAACAGTTATCATAAAGATTGGGTGAAAAATATTTTCTGGTATTTCGGAAACTCGTAATTTCTTGGATGCTTGGCAAACCCCTTTTAATGAAAGTGCTTTTCCACAGTCTCTGCATAGAGCTACATGAAAAGGCAAGAAATCATTGAGAAAAAACTGAGAACTACTTTTTTTTGTGAAGTTTCAAAGAGCTACCACTAACCATGTTGGATTTAGAGTTCATGTTCATCTATCTATATAGGTGAGAAAAGAGGGTAACCTAAAAATAAAAACTGCTACTGTAGATGAATGCTTCAACCTAGAAGAACAAAATTTGGTGAGCCACGTGGGATTTGTGTACTGATCATTACCAACAAGTATCATGAAGATTGGGTGAAAAACATTTGCTGGTATTTCGGAAACTCGTTATTTCTTAGAAGATTTGCAACCACTCTCAATGAAAGTGCTTTTCCACAGTCTGTGCCTAGGGCTACTTGAAGAGGAAAGAAGCCATAGGGACAAAATTGAGAACTCCATTATTTTGTCAAGTTTTAAAAGAGCTACTACAAACCATGTTGGATTTAGATTTCCAAATTCATCTATCTACATAGGAGAGACCAGAGGAAACCTAAAAATATAAACTGCTACTGCAAACGACGCATCAAACTAGAAGAACACAATTTGGTGAGCCACGTGGGATTTGTGTACTTATCATTACAAGAGGTATCATCAAGATTCGGTGAAAAAATATTTGCTGGTATTTCGGAAACTCGTAATTTCTTGGATGCTTGGCAACCCCTCTCAATGAAAGGGCTTTTACACAGTCTGTGCCTAGGGCTACTTGAAGAGGAAACAAATTATAGAGACAAAACTGAGAACTCCTTTATTTTGTCATGTTTCAAAGAGCTACTACAAACCATGTTGGATTTAGAGTTCCTTGTTCATCTATCTATATAGGAGAGAAAACAGGGTAACCTAAAATAAAAACTGCTACTGTAGACGAACGCTTCAACCTAGAAGAACAAAATTTGGTGAGCAAAGTGGGATTTGTGTACTGATCACTACCACCAAGTATCATCAAGATTCGGTGAAAAAATATTTGGTGGTATTTCGGAAACTCGTTATTACTTAGAAGCTTTGCTTCCCCTCAATGAAAGTGGTATCCACAGTCCGTGCTTAGGCTACTTGAAGAGGAAAAAAACCATAGAGACAAAACTGAGAACTCCTTAATTTTGTCAAGTTTCAAAGAGCTACTACAAACCATGTTGGATTAGAGTTCCAAATTCATCTATCTATATAGGAGAGAACAGAGGGAAACCTAAAAAATATAAACTGCTACTATAAACGAACTCTTCAAACTAGAAAAACAAAATTTGGTGAGCAAGTGGGATTAGTGTCTTGTCATTACCACCACGTATCATCAAGATTGGGTGAAAAAATATTGCTGGTATTTCGGAAACTCGTAATTTCTTGGAAGCTTGGCAACCCCTTTCAATGAAAGTGCTTTCCACTGTCTCTGCTTAGGGCACATGAAGAGGAAAGAAATCATTGAGAAAAAACTGAGATTACTTTTTTTTTTGTGAAGTTGGAAAGAGCTACTACTAACCATGTTGGATTTGCGTTCCAAATTCATCTATCTATATAGGAGAGAACAGAGGGAAATCTAAATAATATATACTGCTACTTTAAACGAACGCTTCAAACTAGAAGAACAAATTGTGAGCATTTGGGATTTGTGTACCCATCATTACGACAAAGTATCATCAAGATTGGGTGAAAAAATATTTGCTGGTATTTCGGAAACTCGTTATTTCTAGGAAGCTTGGCAACCCCTCTCAATGAAAGTGCTTTTCCACAGTCTGTGCCTAGGGCTACTTGAAGAGGAAACAAACCATAGAGACAAATCTGAGAACTCCTTTATTTTGTCAAGTTTCAAAGAGCTACTACAAACCAGTTGGATTTAGAGTTCCAAATTCATCTATCTATATAGGAGAGACCAGAGGGAAACCGAAAAATATAAACTGCTACTGCTTCAAACTAGAAGAACACAATTTGGTGAGCCAAGTGGGATTTGTGTACTGATCATTACCACCAAGTATCATCAACATTGGGTAAAAAAATATTTCCTGGTATTTCGGAAACTCGTAATTTTTGGAAGCTTGGCAACCCCTCTCAATGAAAGTGCTTTCCACAGTCTATGCTTAGGGCTACTTGAAGAGGAAACAAACCATACAGAAAAATCTGAGAACTACTTTATTTTGTCAAGTTTCAAAGAGCTACTACAAACCATGTTGGATTTAGAGTTCCAAGTTCACATATCTATATAGGAGAGAACAGAGGAAACGTAAATATAAAAACTGCCACTGTAGACAACGCTTCAACCTAGAAGAACAAAATTTGGTGAGCCAGTGGGATTTATGTACCGATCATTACGACCACGTATCATCAAGATTGGGTATAAAAATGTTTGCTGGTATTTCGGAAACTCGTTATTTCTTGGAAGCTTGGCAACCCTTTCATATGAAAGTGCTTTTCCACAATCTCTGCTTAGGGCTACTTGAAGAAGAAACTAACCATAGGCACAAAACTGAGAACTATTTTTTTGTCAAGTTTCAAAGAGCTACTACAAACCATGTTGGATTTAGAGTTCCAAATTCATCTATTTATATAGCAGAGAACAGAGGGAAACTAAACATAAAAACTGCTACTGTAAACGAACGCTTCAACCTAGAGGATCACAATTTGGTGAGCCAAGTGGGATTTGTGTACTTGTAATAACCACCACGTATCATCAAGATTGGTTGAAAAAATATTTGCTGGTATTTCAAAAACTGGTAATTTATCGGAAGCTTGGCAACCCCATTCAATGAAAGTGCTTTTCCACAGTCTCTGCTTAGGGCTACTTGAAGAGGAAACAAACCATAGAGACAAAATGAGAACTAATTTTTTTTGTCAAGTTTTAAAGAGCTACCTCAAAGCATGTTGATTTAGAGTTCCAAATTCATCTATCTATATAAGAGATAACAGAGTGAAACCTAAATAAAAAAAACTGCTACTGTAGACGAACGCTTCAACCTAGAAGATCAAAATTTGTGAGCCAAGTGGGATTTGTGTACTGATCATTAAAACCAAGTATCATCTAGATTGGGTGAAAAAATATTTGCTGGTATTTCAGAAACTCGATCTTCCTTAGAAGCTATGCAACGCCTCTCAATGAAAGGGCTTTCCACAGTCTGTGCCTAGGGCTACTTGAAAGAGGAAAACAAACCATAGAGACAAAACTGAGAACTCTTTATTTTGTCAATATCAAAGAGCTACTACAAACCATGTTGGATTTAGGGTTCGAATTTCATCATTTGTATAAATGAGAATAGAGGGAAACCTATAATAAAACTGCTACTGTAAACGACGCTTCAACCTAGAAGAACAAAATTTGGTGAGTCAAGTGAGATTTGTGTACTTGTCATTACCACCACGTATCATCAAGATTGGTGAAAAATTTTTTGCAGGTATTTCGGAACTCATAATTTCTTGGAAGCTTGGCAACCCCTTTCAATGAAAGTGCTTTTTTACACTCTCTGCATAGGGCTACTAGAATAGGAAACAAACCATAGAGACAAAACTGAGAACTTCTTTATTTTGTCATGTTTCAAAGAGCTACTACAATCCAAGTTGCATTTAGAGTTCCAAATTCATCTATCTATATAGGAGAGAACAGAGGGAAACCTAAATATAAAAACTGCTACTGTAGACGAAAGCTTCAACCTAGAAGAACAAAATTTGGTGAGCCTAGTGGTATTGTGTACTGATCATTACCAACAAGTATCATCAAGATTGGGTGAAAAAATATTTGCTGGTATTTCAGAAACTCGTTATTTCTTAGAAGCTTGGCAACCTCTCTCAATGAAAGTGCTTTTCCACAGTCTCTGCTTAGGGCTACTTGAAGAGAAAACAAATCATACGGACAAAACTGAGAACTACTTTTTTTTGTCAAGTTTCAAAGGGCTACTACAAACCATGTTGGATTTAGAGTTCCAAATTCATCTATCTATATAGGAGAAACAGAGTGAGACCTAAATATAAAAACTGCTACTATAGACTAACGCTTCAACCTAGAAGACAAAATTTGGTGAGCCAAGTGGATTTGTGTGCTTGTATTTACCAACATGTATCATCCAGATTGGGTGAAAAATATTTGCTGTTATTTCGGAAATTCGTAATTTCTTGGAAACTTGGCAACCCCTCTCAATGAAAGTGCTTTTCCACAGTCTGTGCCTAGGGCTACTTGAAGAGGAAACAAACCATAGAGACAAAACTGAGAACTCCTTTATTTTGTCAAGTTTCAAAGAGCTACTACAAACCAGTTGGATTTAGAGTTCCAAATTCATCTATCTATATAGGAGAGACCAGAGGGAAACCTAAAAATATAAACTGCTACTGCTTCAAACTAGAAGAACACAATTTGGTGAGCCAAGTGGGATTTGTGTACTGATCATTACCACCAAGTATCATCAACATTGGGTAAAAAAATATTTCCTGGTATTTCGGAAACTCGTAATTTCTTGGAAGCTTGGCAACCCCTCTCAATGAAAGTGCTTTTCCACAGTCTATGCTTAGGGCTACTTGAAGAGGAAACAAACCATAGAGAAAAATCTGAGAACTACTTTATTTTGTCAAGTTTCAAAGAGCTACTACAAACCATGTTGGATTTAGAGTTCCAAGTTCACATATCTATATAGGAGAGAACAGAGGAAAACGTAAATATAAAAACTGCCACTGTAGACAACGCTTCAACCTAGAAGAACAAAATTTGGTGAGCCAAGTGGGATTTATGTACCGATCATTACGACCACGTATCATCAAGATTGGGTATAAAAATGTTTGTTGGTATTTCGGAAACTCGTTATTTCTTGGAAGCTTGGCAACCCCTTTCAATGAAAGTGCTTTTCCACAATCTCTGCTTAGGGCTACTTGAAAAAGAAACTAACCATAGGCACAAAACTGAGAACTATTTTTTGTCAAGTTTCAAAGAGCTACTACAAACCATGTTGGATTTAGAGTTCCAAATTCATCTATTTATATAGCAGAGAACAGAGGGAAACCTAAACATAAAACTGCTACTGGAAACGAACGCTTCAACCTAGAGGATCACAATTTGGTGAGCCAAGTGGGATTTGTGTACTTGTAATAACCACCACGTATCATCAAGATTGGTTGAAAAAATATTTGCTGGTATTTCAAAAACTGGTAATTTATCGGAAGCTTGGCAACCCCATTCAATGAAAGTGCTTTTCCACAGTCTCTGCTTAGGGCTACTTGAAGAGGAAACAAACCATAGAGACAAAAATGAGAACTAATTTTTTTTGTCAAGTTTTAAAGAGCTACCTCAAAGCATGTTGATTTAGAGTTCCAAATTCATCTATCTATATAAGAGATAACAGAGTGAAACCTAAATAAAAAAACTGCTACTGTAGACGAACGCTTCAACCAAGAAGATCAAAATTTGGTGAGCCAAGTGGGATTTGTGTACTGATCATTAAAACCAAGTATCATCTAGATTGGGTGAAAAAATATTTGCTGGTATTTCAGAAACTCGATCTTCCTTAGAAGCTATGCACGCCTCTCAATGAAAGGGCTTTCCACAGTCTGTGCCTAGGGCTACTTGAAGAGGAAACAAACCATAGAGACAAAACTTGAGAACTCCTTTATTTTGTCAATATCAAAGAGCTACTACAAACCATGTTGGATTTAGGGTTCCAATTTCATCATTTTGTATAAATGAGAATAGAGGGAAACCTAATAATAAAACTGCTACTGTAAACGAACGCTTCAACCTAGAAGAACAAATTTGGTGAGTCAAGTGAGATTTGTGTACTTGTCATTACCACCACGTATCATCAAGATTGGGTGAAAAATTTTTTGCAGGTATTTCGGAAACTCATAATTTCTTGGAAGCTTGGCACCCCTTTCAATGAAAGTTGCTTTTTTACACTCTCTGCATAGGGCTACTAGAATAGGAAACAAACCATAGAGACAAAACTGAGAACTTCTTTATTTTGTCATGTTTCAAAGAGCTACTACAATCCAAGTTGCATTTAGAGTTCCAAATTCATCTATCTATATAGGAGAGAACAGAGGGAAACCTAAATATAAAAACTGCTACTGTAGACGAAGCTTCAACCTAGAAGAACAAAATTTGGTGAGCCTAGTGGTATTGTGTACTGATCATTACCACCAAGTATCATCAAGATTGGGTGAAAAAATATTTGCTGGTATTTCAGAAACTCGTTATTTCTTATAAGCTTGGCAACCCCTCTCAATGAAAGTGCTTTTCCACAGTCTCTGCTTAGGGACTACTTGAAGAGAAAACAAATCATACGGACAAAACTGAGAACTACTTTTTTTTGTCAAGTTTCAAAGGGCTACTACAAACCATGTTGGATTTAGAGTTCCAAATTCATCTATCTATATAGGAGATACAGAGTGAGACCTAATATAAAAACTGCTACTATAGACTAACGCTTCAACCTAGAAGAACAAAATTTGGTGAGCCAAGTGGGATTTGTGTGCTTGTATTTACCAACATGTATCATCCAGATTGGGTGAAAAAATATTTGCTGTTATTCGGAAATTCGTAATTTCTTGGAAACTTGGCAACCCCTTTCAATGAAAGTGCTTTTCCACAGTCTCTGCTTAGGGCTACTTGAAGAGAAACAAACCATAGAGACAAACTGAGAACTACTTTTTTTTGCTCAAGTTTCAAAGAGCTATTACAAACCATGTTGGATTTAGAGTTCCAAATTCATCTATCTATATAAGAGAGAACAGAGGGAAACCTAAAAATATAAACTGCTACTGTAAACGAACGCTTCAAACTAGAAGAACAAAATTTGGTGATTCAAGTGGGATTTAAGTACCGATCATTACCGCCAAGTATCATCAAGTTTAGGTGAAAAAATATTTGCTGGTATTTCGGAAACTCGTTATTTCTTTGGAAGCTTGGCAATCCCTTTCAATGAAAGTGCTTTTACACAGTCTGTTCCTAGTTCTTCTTGAAGAGGGAACAAACCATAGAAACAAAAATGAGAACTACTATATTTTGTCAAGTTTCAAAGAGCTACTACAAACAATGTTGGATTTAGAGTTCCAAATTCATCTATCTATATAGGATAGAACAGAGTGAAACCTAAGTATAAAACTGCTACTGTAGACGAACGCTTAAACCTAGAAGAACAAAATTTGGTGATTCAAGTGGGATTTGTGTACCGATCATTACCGGAAAGTATCATCAAAATTGGGTGAAGAAATATTTGCTGGTATTTCGGAAACTCGTTATTTCTTAGACGCTTGGCAACCCCTCTCAATGAAAGTGCTTTTCCACAGTCTTTGCCTAGGGCTAGTTGAAGAGGAAGCAAACCATGGAGAAAAACTGAGAACTACTTTATTTTGTCATGTTTCAAAGAGATACTACAAACCATGTTGGATTTAGCCGTTCCAAATTCATCTATGTATATAGGAGAGAATAGAGGGAAACCTCAATATAAAAACTGCTACTGTAGACCAACGCTTCAAACTAGAAGAACAAAATTTGGTGAACCTTGTGGGATTTGTGTAGTGATCATTACCACCATGTATCATCAAGATTGGGTTAAAAAATATTTGCTGGTATTTCGGAAACTCATTATTTCTTAGAAGCTAGACAACCCCTCTCAATGAAAGTGCTTTTCACAGTCTGTGCCTAGGGCTACTTGAAGAGGAAACAAACCATACAGACAAAACTGAGAACTTCTTATTTTGTCAAGTTTCAAAGATCTACTACAATCCAAGTTGCATTTAGAGTTCCAAATTCATCTATCTATATAGGAGAGAACAGAGGGAAACCTAAATATAAAAATTGCTACTGTAGACGAATGCTTCAACGTAGAAGAGCAAAATTTGGTGAGCCAAGTGGGATTTGTGTACTGATCATTACCACCAAGTATCATCAAGATTGGGTGAAAAAATATTTGCTGGTATTTCGGAAACTCGATCTTCCTTAGAAGCTAGGCAACGCCTCTCAATGAAAGGGCTTTCCAGAGTCTGTGCCTAGGGCTACTTGAAGAGCAAACAAACCATAGAGACAAAACTGAGAACTCCTTTATTTTGTCAATATCAAAGAGCTACTACGAACCATGTTGGATTTAGGGTTCCAATTTCATCTATCTGTATAGGAGAGAACAGAGGGAAAACTAAAAATAAAAACTGCTACTGTAAACGAACGCTTCAACCTAGAAGAACAAAATTTGGTGAGTCAAGTGATATTTGTGTACTTGTCATTACCACCACGTATCATCAAGATTGGGTAAAAAATTATTTGCTGGTATTTCGGAAACTCGTAATTTCTTGGAAGCTTGGCAACCCCTTTCAATGAAAGTGATTTTTTACAGTCTCTGCATAGTGCTACTAGAAGAGGAAACAAATTATAGAGACAAAACTGAGAACTACTTTTTTTTGTCAAGTTTTAAATAGCTACTACAAACCATGTTGGATTTAGAGTTCCAAATTCATGTATCTATATAGGAGAGAACAGAGGGAAACCTAAAAATATAAACTGCTATGTAAACGAAATCTTCAAACTAGTAGAACACAATTTGGTGAGTCAAGTGTGATTTGTGTACCGATCATTACCACCAAGTATCATCAAGATTGGGTGAAAAAATATTTGCTGGTATTTGGGAAACTCGTAATTTTTTAGAAGCTTGGCAACCCCTCTCAATAAAAGTGCTTTTCCACACTCTGTGCATAGGGCTAGTTGAAGAGGAAACAAACCATAGAGACAAAACTGAGAACTACTTTATTTTGTCAAGTTTCAAAGAGCTACTACAATCCATGTTGGATTTAGCATTCCAAATTCATGTATCTATATAGGAGAGTCAGAGTGAAACCTAAAAATAAAAACTGCTACTGTAAACAAACGGTTCAAACTAGAAGAACAAAATTTGGTGATCCTAGTAGGATTGGTGTACTTGTCATTACCACCACGTATCATCAAGATTGGGTGAAAAAATATTTGCTGGTATTTCGGAAACTCGTAATTTCTTGGAAGCTTGGCAACCCCTTTCAATGAAAGTGCTTTTCCACAGTCTCTGCTTAGGGCTACTTGAAGAGGAAACAAACCATGGAGACAAAACTGACAACTCCTTTATTTTGTATGTTTCAAAGAGCTACTACAAACCATGTTGGATTTAGTGTTCCAAATTCATCTATGTATATAAGAGAGAACAGAGGGAAACCTAAATATAAAAACTGCTACTGTAGACGAACGCTTCAAACTAGAAGAACAAAATTTGGTGAACCATGTGGGATTTGTGTAGTGATCATTACCACCAAGTATCATCAAGATTGGGTTAAAAAACATTTGCTGGTATTTGGGAAACTCATTATTTCTTAGAAGCTAGACAACCCCTCTCATGAAAGTGCTTTCCACAGTCTGTGCCTAGGGCTACGTGAAGAGGAAACAAACCATAGAGACAAAACTGAGAACTCCTTTATTTTGTCAAGTTTCAAAGAGCTACTACAAACCATGTTGGATTTAGAGTTCCAGATTCATCTATCTATATAGGAGAGAACAGAGGGAAACCGAAAAATAAAAACTGCTACTGTAAACAAACGCTTCAACCTAGAAGAACAAAATTTGGTGAGCCAAGTGAGATTTGTGTACTTGTCATTACCACCACGTATCATCAAGATTGGGTGAAAAATTATTTGCAGGTATTTCGGAAACTCGTAATTTCTTGGAAGTTTGGCACCCCCTTTAAAAGAAATTGCTTTTTTACAGTCTCAGCTTAGGGCAACTTGAAGAGAAAACCAATCATAGAGACAAAACTGAGAACTACTTTTTTTTGTCAAGTTTCAAAGAGCTACTACAAACCATTTTGGATTTAGAGTTCCAAATTCATCTATCTATATAGGAGAGAACAGAGCGAAACCTAAAAATATAAACTGCTACTGTAAACGAACGCTTCAAACTAGAAGAACACAATTTGGTGAGCCAAGTGGGATTTGTGTACTTGTAATAACCACCACGTATCATCAAGATTGGTTGAAAAAATATTTGCTGGTATTTCAAAAACTGGTAATTTATCGGAAGCTTGGCAACCCCATTCAATGAAAGTGCTTTTCCACAGTCTCTGCTTAGGGCTACTTGAAGAGGAAACAAACCATAGAGACAAAATGAGAACTAATTTTTTTTGTCAAGTTTTAAAGAGCTACCTCAAAGCATGTTGATATAGAGTTCCAAATTCATCTATCTATATAAGAGATAACAGAGTGAAACCTAAATAAAAAAACTGCTACTGTAGACGAACGCTTCAACCTAGAAGATCAAAATTTGGTGAGCCAAGTGGGATTTGTGTACTTTTCATTAAAACCAAGTATCATCTAGATTGGGTGAAAAAATATTTGCTGGTATTTTGGAAACTCGATCTTCCTTAGAAGCTATGCAACGCCTCTCAATGAAAGGGCTTTCCACAGTCTGTGCCTAGGGCTACTTGAAGAGGAAACAAACCATAGAGACAAAACTGAGAACTCCTTTATTTTGTCAATATCAAAGAGCTACTACAAACCATGTTGGATTTAGGGTTCCAATTTCATCATTTGTATAAATGAGAATAGAGGGAAACCTAATAATAAAAACTGCTACTGTAAACGAACGCTTCAACCTAGAAGAACAAAATTTGGTGAGTCAAGTGAGATTTGTGTACTTGTCATTACCACCACGTATCATCAAGATTGGGTGAAAAATTTTTTGCAGGTATTTCGGAAACTCATAATTTCTTGGAAGCTTGGCAACCCCTTTCAATGAAAGTGCTTTTTTACACTCTCTGCATAGGGCTACTAGAATAGGAAACAAACCATAGAGACAAAACTGAGAACTTCTTTATTTTGTCATGTTTCAAAGAGCTACTACAATCCAAGTTGCATTTAGAGTTCCAAATTCATCTATCTATATAGGAGAGAACAGAGGGAAACCTCAATATAAAAACTGCTACTGTAGACCAACGCTTCAAACTAGAAGAACAAAATTTGGTGAACCTTGTGGGATTTGTGTAGTGATCATTACCACCATGTATCATCAAGATTGGGTTAAAAAATATTTGCTGGTATTTCGGAAACTCATTATTTCTTAGAAGCTAGACAACCCCTCTCAATGAAAGTGCTTTTCACAGTCTGTGCCTAGGGCTACTTGAAGAGGAAACAAACCATACAGACAAAACTGAGAACTTCTTATTTTGTCAAGTTTCAAAGATCTACTACAATCCAAGTTGCATTTAGAGTTCCAAATTCATCTATCTATATAGGAGAGAACAGAGGGAAACCTAAATATAAAAATTGCTACTGTAGACGAATGCTTCAACGTAGAAGATCAAAATTTGGTGAGCCAAGTGGGATTTGTGTACTGATCATTACCACCAAGTATCATCAAGATTGGGTGAAAAAATATTTGCTGGTATTTCGGAAACTCGATCTTCCTTAGAAGCTAGGCAACGCCTCTCAATGAAAGGGCTTTCCAGAGTCTGTGCCTAGGGCTACTTGAAGAGCAAACAAACCATAGAGACAAAACTGAGAACTCCTTTATTTTGTCAATATCAAAGAGCTACTACGAACCATGTTGGATTTAGGGTTCCAATTTCATCTATCTGTATAGGAGAGAACAGAGGGAAAACTAAAAATAAAAACTGCTACTGTAAACGAACGCTTCAACCTAGAAGAACAAAATTTGGTGAGTCAAGTGATATTTGTGTACTTGTCATTACCACCACGTATCATCAAGATTGGGTAAAAAATTATTTGCTGGTATTTCGGAAACTCGTAATTTCTTGGAAGCTTGGCAACCCCTTTCAATGAAAGTGATTTTTTACAGTCTCTGCATAGTGCTACTAGAAGAGGAAACAAATTATAGAGACAAAACTGAGAACTACTTTTTTTTGTCAAGTTTTAAATAGCTGCTACAAACCATGTTGGATTTAGAGTTCCAAATTCATGTATCTATATAGGAGAGAACAGAGGGAAACCTCAAAATATAAACTGCTATGTAAACGAAATCTTCAAACTAGTAGAACACAATTTGGTGAGTCAAGTGTGATTTGTGTACCGATCATTACCACCAAGTATCATCAAGATTGGGTGAAAAAATATTTGCTGGTATTTGGGAAACTCGTAATTTTTTAGAAGCTTGGCAACCCCTCTCAATAAAAGTGCTTTTCCACACTCTGTGCATAGGGCTAGTTGAAGAGGAAACAAACCATAGAGACAAAACTGAGAACTACTTTATTTTGTCAAGTTTCAAAGAGCTACTACAATCCATGTTGGATTTAGCATTCCAAATTCATGTATCTATATAGGAGAGTCAGAGTGAAACCTAAAAATAAAAACTGCTACTGTAAACAAACGGTTCAAACTAGAAGAACAAAATTTGGTGATCCTAGTAGGATTGGTGTACTTGTCATTACCACCACGTATCATCAAGATTGGGTGAAAAAATATTTGCTGGTATTTCGGAAACTCGTAATTTCTTGGAAGCTTGGCAACCCCTTTCAATGAAAGTGCTTTTCCACAGTCTCTGCTTAGGGCTACTTGAAGAGGAAACAAACCATGGAGACAAAACTGACAACTCCTTTATTTTGTATGTTTCAAAGAGCTACTACAAACCATGTTGGATTTAGTGTTCCAAATTCATCTATGTATATAAGAGAGAACAGAGGGAAACCTAAATATAAAAACTGCTACTGTAGACGAACGCTTCAAACTAGAAGAACAAAATTTGGTGAACCATGTGGGATTTGTGTAGTGATCATTACCACCAAGTATCATCAAGATTGGGTTAAAAAACATTTGCTGGTATTTGGGAAACTCATTATTTCTTAGAAGCTAGACAACCCCTCTCATGAAAGTGCTTTCCACAGTCTGTGCCTAGGGCTACGTGAAGAGGAAACAAACCATAGAGACAAAACTGAGAACTCCTTTATTTTGTCAAGTTTCAAAGAGCTACTACAAACCATGTTGGATTTAGAGTTCCAGATTCATCTATCTATATAGGAGAGAACAGAGGGAAACCGAAAAATAAAAACTGCTACTGTAAACAAACGCTTCAACCTAGAAGAACAAAATTTGGTGAGCCAAGTGAGATTTGTGTACTTGTCATTACCACCACGTATCATCAAGATTGGGTGAAAAATTATTTGCAGGTATTTCGGAAACTCGTAATTTCTTGGAAGTTTGGCACCCCCTTTAAAAGAAATTGCTTTTTTACAGTCTCAGCTTAGGGCAACTTGAAGAGAAAACCAATCATAGAGACAAAACTGAGAACTACTTTTTTTTGTCAAGTTTCAAAGAGCTACTACAAACCATTTTGGATTTAGAGTTCCAAATTCATCTATCTATATAGGAGAGAACAGAGCGAAACCTAAAAATATAAACTGCTACTGTAAACGAACGCTTCAAACTAGAAGAACACAATTTGGTGAGCCAAGTGGGATTTGTGTACTTGTAATAACCACCACGTATCATCAAGATTGGTTGAAAAAATATTTGCTGGTATTTCAAAAACTGGTAATTTATCGGAAGCTTGGCAACCCCATTCAATGAAAGTGCTTTTCCACAGTCTCTGCTTAGGGCTACTTGAAGAGGAAACAAACCATAGAGACAAAATGAGAACTAATTTTTTTTGTCAAGTTTTAAAGAGCTACCTCAAAGCATGTTGATATAGAGTTCCAAATTCATCTATCTATATAAGAGATAACAGAGTGAAACCTAAATAAAAAAACTGCTACTGTAGACGAACGCTTCAACCTAGAAGATCAAAATTTGGTGAGCCAAGTGGGATTTGTGTACTTTTCATTAAAACCAAGTATCATCTAGATTGGGTGAAAAAATATTTGCTGGTATTTTGGAAACTCGATCTTCCTTAGAAGCTATGCAACGCCTCTCAATGAAAGGGCTTTCCACAGTCTGTGCCTAGGGCTACTTGAAGAGGAAACAAACCATAGAGACAAAACTGAGAACTCCTTTATTTTGTCAATATCAAAGAGCTACTACAAACCATGTTGGATTTAGGGTTCCAATTTCATCATTTGTATAAATGAGAATAGAGGGAAACCTAATAATAAAAACTGCTACTGTAAACGAACGCTTCAACCTAGAAGAACAAAATTTGGTGAGTCAAGTGAGATTTGTGTACTTGTCATTACCACCACGTATCATCAAGATTGGGTGAAAAATTTTTTGCAGGTATTTCGGAAACTCATAATTTCTTGGAAGCTTGGCAACCCCTTTCAATGAAAGTGCTTTTTTACACTCTCTGCATAGGGCTACTAGAATAGGAAACAAACCATAGAGACAAAACTGAGAACTTCTTTATTTTGTCATGTTTCAAAGAGCTACTACAATCCAAGTTGCATTTAGAGTTCCAAATTCATCTATCTATATAGGAGAGAACAGAGGGAAACCTCAATATAAAAACTGCTACTGTAGACCAACGCTTCAAACTAGAAGAACAAAATTTGGTGAACCTTGTGGGATTTGTGTAGTGATCATTACCACCATGTATCATCAAGATTGGGTTAAAAAATATTTGCTGGTATTTCGGAAACTCATTATTTCTTAGAAGCTAGACAACCCCTCTCAATGAAAGTGCTTTTCACAGTCTGTGCCTAGGGCTACTTGAAGAGGAAACAAACCATACAGACAAAACTGAGAACTTCTTATTTTGTCAAGTTTCAAAGATCTACTACAATCCAAGTTGCATTTAGAGTTCCAAATTCATCTATCTATATAGGAGAGAACAGAGGGAAACCTAAATATAAAAATTGCTACTGTAGACGAATGCTTCAACGTAGAAGAGCAAAATTTGGTGAGCCAAGTGGGATTTGTGTACTGATCATTACCACCAAGTATCATCAAGATTGGGTGAAAAATATTTGCTGGTATTTCGGAAACTCGATCTTCCTTAGAAGCTAGGCAACGCCTCTCAATGAAAGGGCTTTCCAGAGTCTGTGCCTAGGGCTACTTGAAGAGCAAACAAACCATAGAGACAAAACTGAGAACTCCTTTATTTTGTCAATATCAAAGAGCTACTACGAACCATGTTGGATTTAGGGTTCCAATTTCATCTATCTGTATAGGAGAGAACAGAGGGAAAACTAAAAATAAAAACTGCTACTGTAAACGAACGCTTCAACCTAGAAGAACAAAATTTGGTGAGTCAAGTGATATTTGTGTACTTGTCATTACCACCACGTATCATCAAGATTGGGTAAAAAATTATTTGCTGGTATTTCGGAAACTCGTAATTTCTTGGAAGCTTGGCAACCCCTTTCAATGAAAGTGATTTTTTACAGTCTCTGCATAGTGCTACTAGAAGAGGAAACAAATTATAGAGACAAAACTGAGAACTACTTTTTTTTGTCAAGTTTTAAATAGCTGCTACAAACCATGTTGGATTTAGAGTTCCAAATTCATGTATCTATATAGGAGAGAACAGAGGGAAACCTCAAAATATAAACTGCTATGTAAACGAAATCTTCAAACTAGTAGAACACAATTTGGTGAGTCAAGTGTGATTTGTGTACCGATCATTACCACCAAGTATCATCAAGATTGGGTGAAAAAATATTTGCTGGTATTTGGGAAACTCGTAATTTTTTAGAAGCTTGGCAACCCCTCTCAATAAAAGTGCTTTTCCACACTCTGTGCATAGGGCTAGTTGAAGAGGAAACAAACCATAGAGACAAAACTGAGAACTACTTTATTTTGTCAAGTTTCAAAGAGCTACTACAATCCATGTTGGATTTAGCATTCCAAATTCATGTATCTATATAGGAGAGTCAGAGTGAAACCTAAAAATAAAAACTGCTACTGTAAACAAACGGTTCAAACTAGAAGAACAAAATTTGGTGATCCTAGTAGGATTGGTGTACTTGTCATTACCACCACGTATCATCAAGATTGGGTGAAAAAATATTTGCTGGTATTTCGGAAACTCGTAATTTCTTGGAAGCTTGGCAACCCCTTTCAATGAAAGTGCTTTTCCACAGTCTCTGCTTAGGGCTACTTGAAGAGGAAACAAACCATGGAGACAAAACTGACAACTCCTTTATTTTGTATGTTTCAAAGAGCTACTACAAACCATGTTGGATTTAGTGTTCCAAATTCATCTATGTATATAAGAGAGAACAGAGGGAAACCTAAATATAAAAACTGCTACTGTAGACGAACGCTTCAAACTAGAAGAACAAAATTTGGTGAACCATGTGGGATTTGTGTAGTGATCATTACCACCAAGTATCATCAAGATTGGGTTAAAAAACATTTGCTGGTATTTGGGAAACTCATTATTTCTTAGAAGCTAGACAACCCCTCTCATGAAAGTGCTTTCCACAGTCTGTGCCTAGGGCTACGTGAAGAGGAAACAAACCATAGAGACAAAACTGAGAACTCCTTTATTTTGTCAAGTTTCAAAGAGCTACTACAAACCATGTTGGATTTAGAGTTCCAGATTCATCTATCTATATAGGAGAGAACAGAGGGAAACCGAAAAATAAAAACTGCTACTGTAAACAAACGCTTCAACCTAGAAGAACAAAATTTGGTGAGCCAAGTGAGATTTGTGTACTTGTCATTACCACCACGTATCATCAAGATTGGGTGAAAAATTATTTGCAGGTATTTCGGAAACTCGTAATTTCTTGGAAGTTTGGCACCCCCTTTAAAAGAAATTGCTTTTTTACAGTCTCAGCTTAGGGCAACTTGAAGAGAAAACCAATCATAGAGACAAAACTGAGAACTACTTTTTTTTGTCAAGTTTCAAAGAGCTACTACAAACCATTTTGGATTTAGAGTTCCAAATTCATCTATCTATATAGGAGAGAACAGAGCGAAACCTAAAAATATAAACTGCTACTGTAAACGAACGCTTCAAACTAGAAGAACACAATTTGGTGAGCCAAGTGGGATTTGTGTACTTGTAATAACCACCACGTATCATCAAGATTGGTTGAAAAAATATTTGCTGGTATTTCAAAAACTGGTAATTTATCGGAAGCTTGGCAACCCCATTCAATGAAAGTGCTTTTCCACAGTCTCTGCTTAGGGCTACTTGAAGAGGAAACAAACCATAGAGACAAAATGAGAACTAATTTTTTTTGTCAAGTTTTAAAGAGCTACCTCAAAGCATGTTGATATAGAGTTCCAAATTCATCTATCTATATAAGAGATAACAGAGTGAAACCTAAATAAAAAAACTGCTACTGTAGACGAACGCTTCAACCTAGAAGATCAAAATTTGGTGAGCCAAGTGGGATTTGTGTACTTTTCATTAAAACCAAGTATCATCTAGATTGGGTGAAAAAATATTTGCTGGTATTTTGGAAACTCGATCTTCCTTAGAAGCTATGCAACGCCTCTCAATGAAAGGGCTTTCCACAGTCTGTGCCTAGGGCTACTTGAAGAGGAAACAAACCATAGAGACAAAACTGAGAACTCCTTTATTTTGTCAATATCAAAGAGCTACTACAAACCATGTTGGATTTAGGGTTCCAATTTCATCATTTGTATAAATGAGAATAGAGGGAAACCTAATAATAAAAACTGCTACTGTAAACGAACGCTTCAACCTAGAAGAACAAAATTTGGTGAGTCAAGTGAGATTTGTGTACTTGTCATTACCACCACGTATCATCAAGATTGGGTGAAAAATTTTTTGCAGGTATTTCGGAAACTCATAATTTCTTGGAAGCTTGGCAACCCCTTTCAATGAAAGTGCTTTTTTACACTCTCTGCATAGGGCTACTAGAATAGGAAACAAACCATAGAGACAAAACTGAGAACTTCTTTATTTTGTCATGTTTCAAAGAGCTACTACAATCCAAGTTGCATTTAGAGTTCCAAATTCATCTATCTATATAGGAGAGAACAGAGGGAAACCTAAATATAAAAACTGCTACTGTAGACGAAAGCTTCAACCTAGAAGAACAAAATTTGGTGAGCCTAGTGGTATTGTGTACTGATCATTACCACCAAGTATCATCAAGATTGGGTGAAAAAATATTTGCTGGTATTTCAGAAACTCGTTATTTCTTAGAAGCTTGGCAACCCCTCTCAATGAAAGTTCTTTTCCACAGTCTCTGCTTAGGGCTACTTGAAGAGAAAACAAATCATACAGACAATACTGAGAACTACTTTTTTGTCAAGTTTCAAAGGGCTACTACAAACCATGTTGGATTTAGAGTTCCAAATTCATCTATCTATATAGGAGAAACAGAGTGAGACCTAAATATAAAAACTGCTACTATAGACTAACACTTCAACCTAGAAGAACAAAATTTGGTGAGCCAAGTGGGATTTGTGTGCTTGTATTTACCACCATGTATCATCCAGATTGGGTGAAAAAATATTTGCTGTTATTTCGGAAATTCGTAATTTCTTGGAAACTTGGCAACCCCTTTCAATGAAAGTGCTTTTCCACAGTCTCTGCTTAGGGCTACTTGAAGAGAAAACAAACCATAGAGACAAAACTGAGAACTACTTATTTTTGCTCAAGTTTCAAAGAGCTACTACAAACCATGTTGGATTTAGAGTTCCAAATTCATCTATCTATATAAGAGAGAACAGAGGGAAACCTAAAAATATAAACTGCTACTGTAAACGAACGCTTCAAACTAGAAGAACAAAATTTGGTGATTCAAGTGGGATTTATGTACCGATCATTACCGCCAAGTATCATCAAGATTAGGTGAAAAAATATTTGCTGGTATTTCGGAAACTCGTTATTTCTTGGAAGCTTGGCAATCCCTTTCAATGAAAGTGCTTTTACACAGTCTGTTCCTAGTTCTTCTTGAAGAGGGAACAAACCATAGAAACAAAAATGAGAACTACTATATTTTGTCAAGTTTCAAAGAGCTACTACAAACAATGTTGGATTTAGAGTTCCAAATTCATCTATCTATATAGGATAGAACAGAGTGAAACCTAAGTATAAAAACTGCTACTGTAGACGAACGCTTAAACCTAGAAGAACAAAATTGGTGATTCAAGTGGGATTTGTGTACCGATCATTACCGGGAAGTATCATCAAAATTGGGTGAAGAAATATTTGCTGGTATTTCGGAAACTCGTTATTTCTTAGACGCTTGGCAACCCCTCTCAATGAAAGTGCTTTTCCACAGTCTTTGCCTAGGGCTAGTTGAAGAGGAAGCAAACCATGGAGACAAAACTGAGAACTACTTTATTTTGTCATGTTTCAAAGAGATACTACAAACCATGTTGGATTTAGCGTTCCAAATTCATCTATGTATATAGGAGAGAATAGAGGGAAACCTCAATATAAAAACTGCTACTGTAGACCAACGCTTCAAACTAGAAGAACAAAATTTGGTGAACCTTGTGGGATTTGTGTAGTGATCATTACCACCATGTATCATCAAGATTGGGTTAAAAAATATTTGCTGGTATTTCGGAAACTCATTATTTCTTAGAAGCTAGACAACCCCTCTCAATGAAAGTGCTTTTCACAGTATGTGCCTAGGGCTACTTGAAGAGGAAACAAACCATACAGACAAAACTGAGAACTTCTTATTTTGTCAAGTTTCAAAGATCTACAACAATCCAAGTTGCATTTAGAGTTCCAAATTCATCTATCTATATAGGAGAGAACAGAGGGAAACCTAAATATAAAAATTGCTACTGTAGACGAATGCTTCAACGTAGAAGAGCAAAATTTGGTGAGCCAAGTGGGATTTGTGTACTGATCATTACCACCAAGTATCATCAAGATTGGGTGAAAAAATATTTGCTGGTATTTCGGAAACTCGATCTTCCTTAGAAGCTAGGCAACGCCTCTCAATGAAAGGGCTTTCCAGAGTCTGTGCCTAGGGCTACTTGAAGAGGAAACAAACCATAGAGACAAAACTGAGAACTCCTTTATTTTGTCAATATCAAAGAGCTACTACGAACCATGTTGGACTTAGGGTTCCAATTTCATCTATCTGTATAGGAGAGAACAGAGGGAAAACTAAAAATAAAAACTGCTACTGTAAACGAACGCTTCAACCTAGAAGAACAAAATTTGGTGAGTCAAGTGATATTTGTGTACTTGTCATTACCACCACGTATCATCAAGATTGGGTGAAAAATTATTTGCTGGTATTTCGGAAACTCGTAATTTCTTGGAAGCTTGGCAACGCCTTTCAATGAAAGTGATTTTTTACAGTCTCTGCATAGTGCTACTAGAAGAGGAAACAAATTATAGAGACAAAACTGAGAACTACTTTTTTTTGTCAAGTTTTAAATAGCTACTACAAACCATGTTGGATTTAGAGTTCCAAATTCATGTATCTATATAGGAGAGAACAGAGGGAAACCTAAAAATATAAACTGCTATGTAAACGAAATCTTCAAACTAGTAGAACACAATTTGGTGAGTCAAGTGTGATTTGTGTACCGATCATTACCACCAAGTATCATCAAGATTGGGTGAAAAAATATTTGCTGGTATTTGGGAAACTCGTAATTTTTTAGAAGCTTGGCAACCCCTCTCAATAAAAGTGCTTTTCCACAGTCTGTGCATAGGGCTAGTTGAAGAGGAAACAAACCATAGAGACAAAACTGAGAACTACTTTATTTTGTCAAGTTTCAAAGAGCTACTACAATCCATGTTGGATTTAGCATTCCAAATTCATGTATCTATATAGGAGAGTCAGAGTGAAACCTAAAAATAAAAACTGCTACTGTAAACAAACGGTTCAAACTAGAAGAACAAAATTTGGTGATCCTAGTGGGATTGGTGTACTTGTCATTACCACCACGTATCATCAAGATTGGGTGAAAAAATATTTGCTGGTATTTCGGAAACTCGTAATTTCTTGGAAGCTTGGCAACCCCTTTCAATGAAAGTGCTTTTCCACAGTCTCTGCTTAGGGCTACTTGAAGAGGAAACAAACCATGGAGACAAAACTGACAACTCCTTTATTTTGTATGTTTCAAAGAGCTACTACAAACCATGTTGGATTTAGTGTTCCAAATTCATCTATGTATATAAGAGAGAACAGAGGGAAACCTAAATATAAAAACTGCTACTGTAGACGAACGCTTCAAACTAGAAGAACAAAATTTGGTGAACCATGTGGGATTTGTGTAGTGATCATTACCACCAAGTATCATCAAGATTGGGTTAAAAAACATTTGCTGGTATTTGGGAAACTCATTATTTCTTAGAAGCTAGACAACCCCTCTCATGAGAGTGCTTTCCACAGTCTGTGCCTAGGGCTACGTGAAGAGGAAACAAACCATAGAGACAAAACTGAGAACTCCTTTATTTTGTCAAGTTTCAAAGAGCTACTACAAACCATGTTGGATTTAGAGTTCCAGATTCATCTATCTATATAGGAGAGAACAGAGGGAAACCGAAAAATAAAAACTGCTACTGTAAACGAACGCTTCAACCTAGAAGAACAAAATTTGGTGAGCCAAGTGAGATTTGTGTACTTGTCATTACCACCACGTATCATCAAGATTGGGTGAAAAATTATTTGCAGGTATTTCGGAAACTCGTAATTTCTTGGAAGTTTGGCACCCCCTTTAAAAGAAATTGCTTTTTTACAGTCTCAGCTTAGGGCAACTTGAAGAGAAAACCAATCATAGAGACAAAACTGAGAACTACTTTTTTTTGTCAAGTTTCAAAGAGCTACTACAAACCATTTTGGATTTAGAGTTCCAAATTCATCTATCTATATAGGAGAGAACAGAGCGAAACCTAAAAATATAAACTGCTACTGTAAACGAACGCTTCAAACTAGAAGAACACAATTTGGTGAGCCAAGTGGGATTTGTGTACTTGTAATAACCACCACGTATCATCAAGATTGGTTGAAAAAATATTTGCTGGTGTTTCAAAAACTGGTAATTTATCGGAAGCTTGGCAACCCCATTCAATGAAAGTGCTTTTCCACAGTCTCTGCTTAGGGCTACTTGAAGAGGAAACAAACCATAGAGACAAAATGAGAACTAATTTTTTTTGTCAAGTTTTAAAGAGCTACCTCAAAGCATGTTGATTTAGAGTTCCAAATTCATCTATCTATATAAGAGATAACAGAGTGAAACCTAAATAAAAAAACTGCTACTGTAGACGAACGCTTCAACCTAGAAGATCAAAATTTGGTGAGCCAAGTGGGATTTGTGTACTTTTCATTAAAACCAAGTATCATCTAGATTGGGTGAAAAAATATTTGCTGGTATTTCGGAAACTCGATCTTCCTTAGAAGCTATGCAACGCCTCTCAATGAAAGGGCTTTCCACAGTCTGTGCCTAGGGCTACTTGAAGAGGAAACAAACCATAGAGACAAAACTGAGAACTCCTTTATTTTGTCAATATCAAAGAGCTACTACAAACCATGTTGGATTTAGGGTTCCAATTTCATCATTTGTATAAATGAGAATAGAGGGAAACCTAATAATAAAAACTGCTACTGTAAACGAACGCTTCAACCTAGAAGAACAAAATTTGGTGAGTCAAGTGAGATTTGTGTACTTGTCATTACCACCACGTATCATCAAGATTGGGTGAAAAATTTTTTGCAGGTATTTCGGAAACTCATAATTTCTTGGAAGCTTGGCAACCCCTTTCAATGAAAGTGCTTTTTTACACTCTCTGCATAGGGCTACTAGAATAGGAAACAAACCATAGAGACAAAACTGAGAACTTCTTTATTTTGTCATGTTTCAAAGAGCTACTACAATCCAAGTTGCATTTAGAGTTCCAAATTCATCTATCTATATAGGAGAGAACAGAGGGAAACCTAGATATAAAAACTGCTACTGTAGACGAAAGCTTCAACCTAGAAGAACAAAATTTGGTGAGCCTAGTGGTATTGTGTACTGATCATTACCACCAAGTATCATCAAGATTGGGTGAAAAAATATTTGCTGGTATTTCAGAAACTCGTTATTTCTTAGAAGCTTGGCAACCCCTCTCAATGAAAGTGCTTTTCCACAGTCTCTGCTTAGGGCTACTTGAAGAGAAAACAAATCATACAGACAATACTGAGAACTACTTTTTTGTCAAGTTTCAAAGGGCTACTACAAACCATGTTGGATTTAGAGTTCCAAATTCATCTATCTATATAGGAGAAACAGAGTGAGACCTAAATATAAAAACTGCTACTATAGACTAACGCTTCAACCTAGAAGAACAAAATTTGGTGAGCCAAGTGGGATTTGTGTGCTTGTATTTACCACCATGTATCATCCAGATTGGGTGAAAAAATATTTGCTGTTATTTCGGAAATTCGTAATTTCTTGGAAACTTGGCAACCCCTTTCAATGAAAGTGCTTTTCCACAGTCTCTGCTTAGGGCTACTTGAAGAGAAAACAAACCATAGAGACAAAACTGAGAACTACTTTTTTTTGCTCAAGTTTCAAAGAGCTACTACAAACCATGTTGGATTTAGAGTTCCAAATTCATCTATCTATATAAGAGAGAACAGAGGGAAACCTAAAAATATAAACTGCTACTGTAAACGAACGCATCAAACTAGAAGAACAAAATTTGGTGATTCAAGTGGGATTTATGTACCGATCATTACCGCCAAGTATCATCAAGATTAGGTGAAAAAATATTTGCTGGTATTTCGGAAACTCGTTATTTCTTGGAAGCTTGGCAATCCCTTTCAATGAAATGCTTTTACACAGTCTGTTCCTAGTTCTTCTTGAAGAGGGAACAAACCATAGAAACAAAAATGAGAACTACTATATTTTGTCAAGTTTCAAAGAGCTACTACAAACAATGTTGGATTTAGAGTTCCAAATTCATCTATCTATATAGGATAGAACAGAGTGAAACCTAAGTATAAAAACTGCTACTGTAGACGAACGCTTAAACCTAGAAGAACAAAATTTGGTGATTCAAGTGGGATTTCTGTACCGATCATTACCGGGAAGTATCATCAAAATTGGGTGAAGAAATATTTGCTGGTATTTCGGAAACTCGTTATTTCTTAGACGCTTGGCAACCCCTCTCAATGAAAGTGCTTTTCCACAGTCTTTGCCTAGGGCTAGTTGAAGAGGAAGCAAACCATGGAGACAAAACTGAGAACTACTTTATTTTGTCATGTTTCAAAGAGATACTACAAACCATGTTGGATTTAGCGTTCCAAATTCATCTATGTATATAGGAGAGAATAGAGGGAAACCTCAATATAAAAACTGCTACTGTAGACCAACGCTTCAAACTAGAAGAACAAAATTTGGTGAACCTTGTGGGATTTGTGTAGTGATCATTACCACCATGTATCATCAAGATTGGGTTAAAAAATATTTGCTGGTATTTCGGAAACTCATTATTTCTTAGAAGCTAGACAACCCCTCTCAATGAAAGTGCTTTTCACAGTATGTGCCTAGGGCTACTTGAAGAGGAAACAAACCATACAGACAAAACTGAGAACTTCTTATTTTGTCAAGTTTCAAAGAGCTACTACAATCTAAGTTGCATTTAGAGTTCCAAATTCATCTATCTATATAGGAGAGAACAGAGGGAAACCTAAATATAAAAATTGCTACTGTAGACGAATGCTTCAACGTAGAAGAGCAAAATTTGGTGAGCCAAGTGGGATTTCTGTACTGATCATTACCACCAAGTATCATCAAGATTGGGTGAAAAAATATTTGCTGGTATTTCGGAAACTCGATCTTCCTTAGAAGCTAGGCAACGCCTCTCAATGAAAGGGCTTTCCAGAGTCTGTGCCTAGGGCTACTTGAAGAGGAAACAAACCATAGAGACAAAACTGAGAACTCCTTTATTTTGTCAATATCAAAGAGCTACTACGAACCATGTTGGATTTAGGGTTCCAATTTCATCTATCTGTATAGGAGAGAACAGAGGGAAACCTAAAAATAAAAACTGCTACTGTAAACGAACGCTTCAACCTAGAAGAACAAAATTTGGTGAGTCAAGTGATATTTGTGTACTTGTCATTACCACCACGTATCATCAAGATTGGGTGAAAAATTATTTGCTGGTATTTCGGAAACTCGTAATTTCTTGGAAGCTTGGCAACCCCTTTCAATGAAAGTGATTTTTTACAGTCTCTGCATAGTGCTACTAGAAGAGGAAACAAATTATAGAGACAAAACTGAGAACTACTTTTTTTTGTCAAGTTTTAAATAGCTACTACAAACCATGTTGGATTTAGAGTTCCAAATTCATGTATCTATATAGGAGAGAACAGAGGGAAACCTAAAAATATAAACTGCTATTGTAAACGAAATCTTCAAACTAGTAGAACACAATTTGGTGAGTCAAGTGTGATTTGTGTACCGATCATTACCACCAAGTATCATCAAGATTGGGTGAAAAAATATTTGCTGGTATTTGGGAAACTCGTAATTTTTTAGAAGCTTGGCAACCCATCTCAATAAAAGTGCTTTTCCACAGTCTGCGCATAGGGCTAGTTGAAGAGGAAACAAACCATAGAGACAAAACTGAGAACTACTTTATTTTGTCAAGTTTCAAAGAGCTACTACAATCCATGTTGGATTTAGCATTCCAAATTCATGTATCTATATAGGAGCGTCAGAGTGAAACCTAAAAATAAAAACTGCTACTGTAAACAAACGGTTCAAACTAGAAGAACAAAATTTGGTGATCCTAGTAGGATTGGTGTACTTGTCATTACCACCACGTATCATCAAGATTGGGTGAAAAAATATTTGCTGGTATTTCGGAAACTCGTAATTTCTTGGAAGCTTGGCAACCCCTTTCAATGAAAGTGCTTTTCCACAGTCTCTGCTTAGGGCTACTTGAAGAGGAAACAAACCATGGAGACAAAACTGACAACTCCTTTATTTTGTATGTTTCAAAGAGCTACTACAAACCATGTTGGATTTAGTGTTCCAAATTCATCTATGTATATAAGAGAGAACAGAGGGAAACCTAAATATAAAAACTGCTACTGTAGACGAACGCTTCAAATTGAAGAACAAAATTTGGTGAACCATGTGGGATTTGTGTAGTGATCATTACCACCAAGTATCATCAAGATTGGGTTAAAAAACATTTGCTGGTATTTGGGAAACTCATTATTTCTTACAAGCTAGACAACCCCTCTCATGAAAGTGCTTTCCACAGTCTGTGCCTAGGGCTACGTGAAGAGGAAACAAACCATAGAGACAAAACTGAGAACTCCTTTATTTTGTCAAGTTTCAAAGAGCTACTACAAACCATGTTGGATTTAGAGTTCCAGATTCATCTATCTATATAGGAGAGAACAGAGGGAAACCGAAAAATAAAAACTGCTACTGTAAACGAACGCTTCAACCTAGAAGAACAAAATTTGGTGAGCCAAGTGAGATTTGTGTACTTGTCATTACCACCACGTATCATCAAGATTGGGTGAAAAATTATTTGCAGGTATTTCGGAAACTCGTAATTTCTTGGAAGTTTGGCACCCCCTTTAAAAGAAATTGCTTTTTTACAGTCTCAGCTTAGGGCAACTTGAAGAGAAAACCAATCATAGAGACAAAACTGAGAACTACTTTTTTTTGTCAAGTTTCAAAGAGCTACTACAAACCATTTTGGATTTAGAGTTCCAAATTCATCTATCTATATAGGAGAGAACAGAGCGAAACCTAAAAATATAAACTGCTACTGTAAATGAACGCTTCAAACTAGAAGAACACAATTTGGTGAGCCAAGTGGGATTTGTGTACTTGTAATAACCACCACGTATCATCAAGATTGGTTGAAAAAATATTTGCTGGTGTTTCAAAAACTGGTAATTTATCGGAAGCTTGGCAACCCCATTCAATGAAAGTGCTTTTCCACAGTCTCTGCTTAGGGCTACTTGAAGAGGAAACAAACCATAGAGACAAAATGAGAACTAATTTTTTTTGTCAAGTTTTAAAGAGCTACCTCAAAGCATGTTGATTTAGAGTTCCAAATTCATCTATCTATATAAGAGATAACAGAGTGAAACCTAAATAAAAAAACTGCTACTGTAGACGAACGCTTCAACCTAGAAGATCAAAATTTGGTGAGCCAAGTGGGATTTGTGTACTTTTCATTAAAACCAAGTATCATCTAGATTGGGTGAAAAAATATTTGCTGGTATTTCGGAAACTCGATCTTCCTTAGAAGCTATGCAACGCCTCTCAATGAAAGGGCTTTCCACAGTCTGTGCCTAGGGCTACTTGAAGAGGAAACAAACCATAGAGACAAAACTGAGAACTCCTTTATTTTGTCAATATCAAAGAGCTACTACAAACCATGTTGGATTTAGGGTTCCAATTTCATCATTTGTATAAATGAGAATAGAGGGAAACCTAATAATAAAAACTGCTACTGTAAACGAACGCTTCAACCTAGAAGAACAAAATTTGGTGAGTCAAGTGAGATTTGTGTACTTGTCATTACCACCACGTATCATCAAGATTGGGTGAAAAATTTTTTGCAGGTATTTCGGAAACTCATAATTTCTTGGAAGCTTGGCAACCCCTTTCAATGAAAGTGCTTTTTTACACTCTCTGCATAGGGCTACTAGAATAGGAAACAAACCATAGAGACAAAACTGAGAACTTCTTTATTTTGTCATGTTTCAAAGAGCTACTACAATCCAAGTTGCATTTAGAGTTCCAAATTCATCTATCTATATAGGAGAGAACAGAGGGAAACCTAGATATAAAAACTGCTACTGTAGACGAAAGCTTCAACCTAGAAGAACAAAATTTGGTGAGCCTAGTGGTATTGTGTACTGATCATTACCACCAAGTATCATCAAGATTGGGTGAAAAAATATTTGCTGGTATTTCAGAAACTCGTTATTTCTTAGAAGCTTGGCAACCCCTCTCAATGAAAGTGCTTTTCCACAGTCTCTGCTTAGGGCTACTTGAAGAGAAAACAAATCATACAGACAATACTGAGAACTACTTTTTTGTCAAGTTTCAAAGGGCTACTACAAACCATGTTGGATTTAGAGTTCCAAATTCATCTATCTATATAGGAGAAACAGAGTGAGACCTAAATATAAAAACTGCTACTATAGACTAACGCTTCAACCTAGAAGAACAAAATTTGGTGAGCCAAGTGGGATTTGTGTGCTTGTATTTACCACCATGTATCATCCAGATTGGGTGAAAAAATATTTGCTGTTATTTCGGAAATTCGTAATTTCTTGGAAACTTGGCAACCCCTTTCAATGAAAGTGCTTTTCCACAGTCTCTGCTTAGGGCTACTTGAAGAGAAAACAAACCATAGAGACAAAACTGAGAACTACTTTTTTTTGCTCAAGTTTCAAAGAGCTACTACAAACCATGTTGGATTTAGAGTTCCAAATTCATCTATCTATATAAGAGAGAACAGAGGGAAACCTAAAAATATAAACTGCTACTGTAAACGAACGATTCAAACTAGAAGAACAAAATTTGGTGATTCAAGTGGGATTTATGTACCGATCATTACCGCCAAGTATCATCAAGATTAGGTGAAAAAATATTTGCTGGTATTTCGGAAACTCGTTATTTCTTGGAAGCTTGGCAATCCCTTTCAATGAAAGTGCTTTTACACAGTCTGTTCCTAGTTCTTCTTGAAGAGGGAACAAACCATAGAAACAAAAATGAGAACTACTATATTTTGTCAAGTTTCAAAGAGCTACTACAAACAATGTTGGATTTAGAGTTCCAAATTCATCTATCTATATAGGATAGAACAGAGTGAAACCTAAGTATAAAAACTGCTACTGTAGACGAACGCTTAAACCTAGAAGAACAAAATTTGGTGATTCAAGTGGGATTTCTGTACCGATCATTACCGGGAAGTATCATCAAAATTGGGTGAAGAAATATTTGCTGGTATTTCG
The DNA here is from genome assembly GCF_048772815.1 of Callospermophilus lateralis. NCBI lineage: Eukaryota > Metazoa > Chordata > Mammalia > Rodentia > Sciuridae > Callospermophilus > Callospermophilus lateralis. The sequence continues at coordinate 31,647 of NW_027515904.1, forward strand.
GAAACTCGTTATTTCTTAGACGCTTGGCAACCCCTCTCAATGAAAGTGCTTTTCCACAGTCTTTGCCTAGGGCTAGTTGAAGAGGAAGCAAACCAGGGAGACAAAACTGAGAACTACTTTATTTTGTCATGTTTCAAAGAGATACTACAAACCATGTTGGATTTAGCGTTCCAAATTCATCTATGTATATAGGAGAGAATAGAGGGAAACCTCAATATAAAAACTGCTACTGTAGACCAACGCTTCAAACTAGAAGAACAAAATTTGGTGAACCTTGTGGGATTTGTGTAGTGATCATTACCACCATGTATCATCAAGATTGGGTTAAAAAATATTTGCTGGTATTTCGGAAACTCATTATTTCTTAGAAGCTAGACAACCCCTCTCAATGAAAGTGCTTTTCACAGTCTGTGCCTAGGGCTACTTGAAGAGGAAACAAACCATACAGACAAAACTGAGAACTTCTTATTTTGTCAAGTTTCAAAGAGCTACTACAATCTAAGTTGCATTTAGAGTTCCAAATTCATCTATCTATATATGAGAGAACAGAGGGAAACCTAAATATAAAAATTGCTACTGTAGACGAATGCTTCAACGTAGAAGAGCAAAATTTGGTGAGCCAAGTGGGATTTGTGTACTGATCATTACCACCAAGTATCATCAAGATTGGGTGAAAAAATATTTGCTGGTATTTCGGAAACTCGATCTTCCTTAGAAGCTAGGCAACGCCTCTCAATGAAAGGGCTTTCCAGAGTCTGTGCCTAGGGCTACTTGAAGAGGAAACAAACCATAGAGACAAAACTGAGAACTCCTTTATTTTGTCAATATCAAAGAGCTACTACGAACCATGTTGGATTTAGGGTTCCAATTTCATCTATCTGTATAGTAGAGAACAGAGGGAAACCTAAAAATAAAAACTGCTACTGTAAACGAACGCTTCAACCTAGAAGAACAAAATTTGGTGAGTCAAGTGATATTTGTGTACTTGTCATTACCACCACGTATCATCAAGATTGGGTGAAAAATTATTTGCTGGTATTTCGGAAACTCGTAATTTCTTGGAAGCTTGGCAACCCCTTTCAATGAAAGTGATTTTTTACAGTCTCTGCATAGTGCTACTAGAAGAGGAAACAAATTATAGAGACAAAACTGAGAACTACATTTTTGTCAAGTTTTAAATAGCTACTACAAACCATGTTGGATTTAGAGTTCCAAATTCATGTATCTATATAGGAGAGAACAGAGGGAAACCTAAAAATATAAACTGCTATTGTAAACGAAATCTTCAAACTAGTAGAACACAATTTGGTGAGTCAAGTGTGATTTGTGTACCGATCATTACCACCAAGTATCATGAAGATTGGGTGAAAAAATATTTGCTGGTATTTGGGAAACTCGTAATTTTTTAGAAGCTTGGCAACCCCTCTCAATAAAAGTGCTTTTCCACAGTCTGTGCATAGGGCTAGTTGAAGAGGAAACAAACCATAGAGACAAAACTGAGAACTACTTTATTTTGTCAAGTTTCAAAGAGCTACTACAATCCATGTTGGATTTAGCATTCCAAATTCATGTATCTATATAGGAGCGTCAGAGTGAAACCTAAAAATAAAAACTGCTACTGTAAACAAACGGTTCAAACTAGAAGAACAAAATTTGGTGATCCTAGTAGGATTGGTGTACTTGTCATTACCACCACGTATCATCAAGATTGGGTGAAAAAATATTTGCTGGTATTTCGGAAACTCGTAATTTCTTGGAAGCTTGGCAACCCCTTTCAATGAAAGTGCTTCTCCACAGTCTCTGCTTAGGGCTACTTGAAGAGGAAACAAACCATGGAGACAAAACTGAAAACTCCTTTATTTTGTATGTTTCAAAGAGCTACTACAAACCATGTTGGATTTAGTGTTCCAAATTCATCTATGTATATAAGAGGGAAACCTAAATATAAAAACTGCTACTGTAGACGAACGCTTTAAACTAGAAGAACAAAATTTGGTGAACCATGTGGGATTTGTGTAGTGATCATTACCACCAAGTATCATCAAGATTGGGTTAAAAAACATTTGCTGGTATTTGGGAAACTCATTATTTCTTAGAAGCTAGACAACCCCTCTCAATGAAAGTGCTTTCCACAGTCTGTGCCTAGGGCTACGTGAAGAGGAAACAAACCATAGAGACAAAACTGAGAACTCCTCTATTTTGTCAAGTCTCAAAGAGCTACTACAAACCATGTTGGATTTAGAGTTCCAGATTCATCTATCTATATAGGAGAGAACAGAGGGAAACCGAAAAATAAAAACTGCTACTGTAAACGAACGCTTCAACCTAGAAGAACAAAATTTGGTGAGCCAAGTGAGATTTGTGTACTTGTCATTACCACCACGTATCATCAAGATTGGGTGAAAAATTATTTGCTGGTATTTCGGAAACTCGTAATTTCTTGGAAGTTTGGCACCCCCTTTAAAAGAAATTGCTTTTTTACAGTCTCAGCTTAGGGCAACTTGAAGAGAAAACAAATCATAGAGACAAAACTGAGAACTACTTTTTTTTTGTCAAGTTTCAAAGAGCTACTACAAACCATTTTGGATTTAGAGTTCCAAATTCATCTATCTATATAGGAGAGAACAGAGCGAAACCTAAAAATATAAACTGCTACTGTAAACGAACGCTTCAAACTAGAAGAACACAATTTGGTGAGCCAAGTGGGATTTGTGTACTTGTAATAACCACCACGTATCATCAAGATTGGTTGAAAAAATATTTGCTGGTATTTCAAAAACTGGTAATTTATCGGAAGCTTGGCAACCCCATTCAATGAAAGTGCTTTTCCACAGTCTCCGCTTAGGGCTACTTGAAGAGGAAACAAACCATAGAGACAAAATGAGAACTAATTTTTTTTGTCAGGTTTTAAAGAGCTACCTCAAAGCATGTTGATTTAGAGTTCCAAATTCATCTATCTATATAAGAGATAACAGAGTGAAACCTAAATAAAAAAACTGCTACTGTAGACGAACGCTTCAACCTAGAAGATCAAAATTTGGTGAGCCAAGTGGGATTTGTGTACTTTTCATTAAAACCAAGTATCATCTAGATTGGGTGAAAAAATATTTGCTGGTATTTCGGAAACTCGATCTTCCTTAGAAGCTATGCAACGCCTCTCAATGAAAGGGCTTTCCACAGTCTGTGCCTAGGGCTACTTGAAGAGGAAACAAACCATAGAGACAAAACTGAGAACTCCTTTATTTTGTCAATATCAAAGAGCTACTACAAACCATGTTGGATTTAGGGTTCCAATTTCATCATTTGTATAAATGAGAATAGAGGGAAACCTAATAATAAAAACTGCTACTGTAAACGAACGCTTCAACCTAGAAGAACAAAATTTGGTGAGTCAAGTGAGATTTGTGTACTTGTCATTACCACCACGTATCATCAAGATTGGGTGAAAAATTTTTTGCAGGTATTTCGGAAACTCATAATTTCTTGGAAGCTTGGCAACCCCTTTCAATGAAAGTGCTTTTTTACACTCTCTGCATAGGGCTACTAGAATAGGAAACAAACCATAGAGACAAAACTGAGAACTTCTTTATTTTGTCATGTTTCAAAGAGCTACTACAATCCAAGTTGCATTTAGAGTTCCAAATTCATCTATCTATATAGGAGAGAACAGAGGGAAACCTAGATATAAAAACTGCTACTGTAGACGAAAGCTTCAACCTAGAAGAACAAAATTTGGTGAGCCTAGTGGTATTGTGTACTGATCATTACCACCAAGTATCATCAAGATTGGGTGAAAAAATATTTGCTGGTATTTCAGAAACTCGTTATTTCTTAGAAGCTTGGCAACCCCTCTCAATGAAAGTGCTTTTCCACAGTCTCTGCTTAGGGCTACTTGAAGAGAAAACAAATCATACAGACAATACTGAGAACTACTTTTTTGTCAAGTTTCAAAGGGCTACTACAAACCATGTTGGATTTAGAGTTCCAAATTCATCTATCTATATAGGAGAAACAGAGTGAGACCTAAATATAAAAACTGCTACTATAGACTAACGCTTCAACCTAGAAGAACAAAATTTGGTGAGCCAAGTGGGATTTGTGTGCTTGTATTTACCACCATGTATCATCCAGATTGGGTGAAAAAATATTTGCTGTTATTTCGGAAATTCGTAATTTCTTGGAAACTTGGCAACCCCTTTCAATGAAAGTGCTTTTCCACAGTCTCTGCTTAGGGCTACTTGAAGAGAAAACAAACCATAGAGACAAAACTGAGAACTACTTTTTTTTGCTCAAGTTTCAAAGAGCTACTACAAACCATGTTGGATTTAGAGTTCCAAATTCATCTATCTATATAAGAGAGAACAGAGGGAAACCTAAAAATATAAACTGCTACTGTAAACGAACGCTTCAAACTAGAAGAACAAAATTTGGTGATTCAAGTGGGATTTATGTACCGATCATTACCGCCAAGTATCATCAAGATTAGGTGAAAAAATATTTGCTGGTATTTCGGAAACTCGTTATTTCTTGGAAGCTTGGAAATCCCTTTCAATGAAAGTGCTTTTACACAGTCTGTTCCTAGTTCTTCTTGAAGAGGGAACAAACCATAGAAACAAAAATGAGAACTACTATATTTTGTCAAGTTTCAAAGAGCTACTACAAACAATGTTGGATTTAGAGTTCCAAATTCATCTATCTATATAGGATAGAACAGAGTGAAACCTAAGTATAAAAACTGCTACTGTAGACGAACGCTTAAACCTAGAAGAACAAAATTTGGTGATTCAAGTGGGATTTGTGTACCGATCATTACCGGAAATTATCATCAAAATTGGGTGAAGAAATATTTGCTGGTATTTCGGAAACTCGTTATTTCTTAGACGCTTGGCAACCCCTCTCAATGAAAGTGCTATTCCAAAGTCTGTGCCTTGGGCTACTTGAAGAGGAAACAAACCATAGAGAAAAAACTGAGAACTCCTTTTTTTTTGTCAAGTTTCAAAGTGCTACTACAAACCATGTTGGATTTAGAGTTCCAAATTCAACTATCTATATAGGAGAGAACAGAGGGAAACCTACAAATATAAACTGCTACTGTAAACGAACGCTTCAAACTAGAAGAACAGAATTTGGTGAGCCAAGTGGGATTTGTGTACTTGTCATTACCACCAAGTATCATCAAGAATGAGGGAAAAAATATTTGCTGGTATTTCGGAAACTCGTTATTTCTTGTAAGATTGGCAACAACTTTCAAAGAAAATGCTTTTCTACAGTCTGTGCCTAGGGTACTTTAAGAGGAAACAAACCATAGAGACAAAACTGAGAATTACTTTATTTTGTCAAGTTTCAAAGAGCTACTAAAAACCATGTTGCTTTAGAGTTCCAAATTCATCTATCTATATAAGAGAGAACAGAGTGAAACCTACATATAAAAACTGCTACTGTAGACGAACGCTTCAACCTAGAAGAACAAAATTTGGTGAGTCAAGTGAGATTTGTCTACTTGTCATTACCACCACGTATCATCAAGATTGGGTGAAAAACAATTTGCTGGTATTTCGTAAAATCGTAATTTCTTGGAAGTTGGCAACTTCTTTCAATGAAAGTGCTTTTTTACAGTCACTGTTTGGGCTACTTGAAGAGGAAACAAATCATAGAGACAAAACTGAGAACTACTTTTTTTGTCAAGTTTCAAAGAGCTACTACAAACCATGTTCGATTTAGAGTTCCATATTCATCTATCTATATAGGAGAGAGCAGAGGGAAACCTAAAAATATAAACTGCTACTGTAAACGAACGCTTCAAACTAGAAGAACAAAATTTGGTGAGTCAAGTTGGATTTGTTTACCGATCATTACCACAAAGTTTCATCAAGATAGGGTGAGAAAATATTTGCTGGTATTTCAAAAACTCGTTATTTCTTAGAAGCTTGGCAACCCCTCTCAATGAAAGTGCTTTTCCACAGTCTGTGCCTAGGTCTACTTGAAGAGGAAACAAACCATAGACACAAAACATAGAACTACTTTGTTTTGTGAATTTTCAAAGAGCTACTACAAACCATGTTGGATTTAGAGTTCCAAATTCATCTATCTATATAGGAGAGAACAGAGTGAAACCTAAATATAAAAACTGCTACTGTAGACGAACGCTTCAACCTAGAAGAACAAAATTTGGTGAGCCAAGTTGGAATTGTGTACTGATCATTACCACCAAGTATCATCAAGATTGGGTGAAAAAATATTTGCTGGTATTTTGGAAAGTCGTTATTTCTTGGAAGCTTGGTAAACCCTCTCAATGAAAGTGCTTTTCCACAGTCTGTGCATAGGTCTAGTTCAAGAGGCAACAAACCATAGAGACAAAACTGAGAACTACTTTATTTTGTCAAGTTTCAAAAGCTACTACAATCCATGTTGGATTTAGCGTTCCAAATTCATCTATCTATATAGGAGAGAACAGAGTGAAACCTAAAAATATAAACTGCTACTGTAAACGAACGCTTCAAACTAGAAGAACAAAATTTGGTGATTCAAGTGGGATTTGTGTACCGATCATTACCGCCAAGTATCATCAAGATTGGGTGAAAAAATATTTGCCAGTATTTCGGAAACTCGTTATTTCTTGAAAGCTTGGCAACCCCTTTCAATGAAAGTGCTTTAACACAGTCTGTGCCTAGTTCTTCTTGAAGAGGGAACAAACCATGAGACAAAAATGAGAACTACTTTATTTTGTCAAGTTTCAAAGAGCTACTAAACCATGTTGGATTTAGAGTTCCAAATTCATCTATCTATATAGGAGAGAACAGAGGGAAACCTAAAAATATAAACTGCTACTGTAGACGGGCGCTTCAACCTAGACGAACAAAATTTGGTGAGCCAAGTGGGATTTGTGTACCGATCATTACGTAGAAGTATCATCAAGATTGGGTTAAAAAATATTTGCTGGTATTTCGGAAACTCGTTATTTCTTACAAGCTTGGCAACCCCTCTCAATGAAAGTGCTATTCCAAAGTCTGTGCCTTGGGCTACTTGAAGAGGAAACAAACCATAGAGAAAAACTGAGAACACCATTTTTTTGTCAAGTTTCAAAGTGCTACTACAAACCATGTTGGATTTAGAGTTCCAAATTCATCTATCTATATAGGAGAGAACAGAGGGAAACCTAAAAATATAAACTGCTACTGTAAACGAACGCTTCAAACTAGAACAAAATTTGGTGAGCCAAGTGGGATTTGTGTACTTGTCATTACCACCAAGTATCATCAAGATTGGGTGAAAAAATATTTGCTGGTATTTCGGAAACTCGTTATTTCTTGGAAGCTTGGCAACAACTTTCAATGAAAATGCTTTTCTACAGTCTGTGCCTAGGGTACTTTAAGAGGAAACAAACCATAGAGACAAAACTGAGAATTACTTTATTTTGTCAAGTTTCAAAGAGCTACTAAACACCCTGTTGCTTTAGAGTTCCAAATTCATCTATCTACATAAGAGAGAACAGAGTGAAACCTACATATAAAAACTGCTACTGTAGACGAACGCTTCAACCTAGAAGAACAAAATTTGGTGAGTTAAGTGAGATTTGTGTACTTGTCATTACCACCACGTATCATCAAGATTGGGGGAAAAATAATTTGCTGGTATTTTGGAAAATCGTAATTTCTTGGAAGTTGGCAACCCCTTTCAATGAAAGTGCTTTTCCACAGTCTGTGCCTAGGTCTACTTGAAGAGGAAACAAACCATAGAGACAAAACATAGAACTACTTTGTTTTGTGAATTTTCAAAGAGCTACTACAAACCATGTAGGATTTAGAGTTCCAAATTCATCTATCTATATAGGAGAGAACAGAGTGAAACCTAAATATAAAAACTGCTACTGTAGACGAACGCTTCAACCTAGAAGAACAAAATTTGGTGAGCCAAGTTGGAATTGTGTCCTGATCATTACCACCAAGTATCATCAAGATTGGGTGAAAAAATATTTGCTGGTATTTCGGAAATTCGTTATTTCTTGGAAGCTTGGTAAACCCTCTCAATGAAAGTGCTTTTCCACAGTCTGTGCATAGGTCTAGTTGAAGAGGAAACAAACCATAGAGACAAAACTGAGAACTACTTTATTTTGTCAAGTTTCAAAAGCTACTACAATCCATGTTGGATTTAGCGTTCCAAATTCATCTATCTATATAGGAGAGAACAGAGTGAAACCTAAAAATATAAACTGCTACTGTAAATGAACGCTTCAAACTAGAAGAACAAAATTTGGTGATTCAAGTGGGATTTGTGTACCGATCATTAACGCCAAGTATCATCAAGATTGCGTGAAAAAATATTTGCTAGTATTTCGGAATCTCGTAATATCTTGGAAGCCTGGCAACCGCTTTCAATGAAATTGCTGTTCCACAGTCTCTGCTTACTGCTACTTGAAGAGGAAACAAATCATAGAGACAAAACTGAGAACTAGTTTATTTTGTCAAGTTTCAAAGAGCTACTACAAACCATGTTGGGTTTAGAGTTCCAAATTTTTCTATCTATATAAGAGAGATTAGACGGAAACCTATATATAAAAACTGCTACTGTAGACGAACGCTTCAACCAAGAAGAACACAATTTTTGAGCGAAGTGGGATTTGTGTACTGACCATTACCACCAAGCATCATCAAGATTGGGTGAAAAAAATATTTGCTGGTATTTCGGAAACTCGTTATTTCTTAGAAGCTTGGCAACCCCTCTCAATGAAAGTGCTTTTCCACACTCTGTGACTTGAACTACTTGAAGAGGAAACAAACCATAGAGACAAAACTGAGATCTACTTTTTTTTGTCAAGTTTCAAAGAGCTACTACAAACCATGTTGGATTTAAAGTTCCAAATTCATATATCTGTATAGGAGAGAACAGGGTGAAACCTAAAAATAAAAAATGCTACTGTAAACGAACGCTTCATCCTAGAAGATCAAAATTTGGTGATCCAAGTGGGATTTGTGTACTTGTCATTACCACCCTGTATCTTCCAGATTGGGTGAAAAAATATTTGCTGGTATTTCGGAAAATCTTAATATCTTGAAAGCTTGGCAAACCCTTTTAATGAAAGTGCTTTTCAACAGTCTTTGCTTTGGGCTATTGAAGAGGAAACAAACCATAGAGACAAAACTGAGAACTAATTTTTTGACAAGTTTCAAAGAGCTACCACAAACCATGTTGGATTTACAGTTCCACATTCATCTATCTATATAGGAGACAACAGAGGGAAACCTAAATATAAAAACTGCTACTGTAGACGAAGCTTCAAACAAGAAGAACAAATTTGGTGAGCCAAGGGGGATTTTTGTACTAATCATTACCACCAAGTATCATCAAGATTGGGTGAAAAAATATTTGCTGGTATTTCAGAAACTCGTAATTTCTTGGAAGCTTGGCAACCCCTCTCAATGAAAGTGCTTTTCCACAGTCTGTGCCTAGGGATACTTAAAGAGGAAAACAAACATAGAGGCAAAACTGAGAACTACTTTATTTTGTCAAGTTTCAAAGAGCTACTACAAACCATTTGGATTTAGAGTTCCATATTCTTTCTATCTATATAAGAGAGAACAGAGAGAAACCTAGATATAAAAACTGCTATTGTAGACGAACGCTTCAACCTCGAAGAACACAATTTGGTGAGCCAAGTGGGATTTGTCTACTGATCATTACCACCACGTATCACCAAGATTGGGTGAAAAAATATTTCCTGGTATTTCGGAAACTCGTTATGTCTTAGAAGCTTGGCAAGCCCTTTCAATGAAAGTGCTTTTCCACAATCTGTTCATAAGGCTTCATGAAGAGGAAACAAACCATAGAGTCAAAACTGAGAACTTCTATATTTTGTCATGTTTCAAAGAGCTACTACAAACCATGTTGGTTTTAGAGTTGCAAATTCATCTCTCTATATAAGAGAGAACAGAGTGAAACCTATGTATAAAAACTGCTACTGTCGACGAAAGCTTCAACCTAGAAGAACACAATTTGGTCAGCCAAGTGGGATTTGTGTACTGATCATTAGCACCAAGTTTAATCAAGTTTGGGTGAAAAATATTTGCTGGTATTTCGGAAACTCGTTATTTCTTAGAAGCTTGGCAACCCCTCTCAATGAAAGTGCTTTTCCACAGTCTGTGCCTAGGGCTACTTTAAGAGGAAACAAACCATAGAGACAAAACTGAGAAATACCTTATTTTCTCAAGTTTCAAAGAGCTACTACAAACCATGTTGGATTTAGAGTTCCAATTTCATCTATCTATATAGGGGAGAACAGAGTGAAATGTAAATATAAAAACTGCTACTGTAGACGAAAGCTTAAACCTAGAAGAACAAAATTTGGTGAGCCAAGTGGGATTTGTGTACTGATCATTACCACCAAGTATCATCAAGATTGGGTGAAAAAATATTTGCTGGTATTTTGTAAACTCGTTATTCCTTAGATGCTTGGCAACCGATCTCAATGAAAGTGCTTTTCCACAGTTTGTGCCTATTGTTACTTGAAGAGGAAACAAACCATAGAGACAAATCTGAGAACTATTTTATTTTGTCATGTTTCAAAGAGCTACTAGAAACCATGTTGAATTTAGAGTTCCAAATTCATCTATCTATACAGGACAGAACAAAGGGAAACCTAAAAATAAAAATTACTATGGTATACGAACGCTTCAAACTAGAAGAACAAAATTTGGTAAGCCAATTGGGATTTGTGTACTTGTCATTACCAATACGTATCATCAAGATTGCTTGAAAAAATATTTGCTGGTATTTCGGAAACTCGTTATTTCTTGGAAGCTTGGCAACCCCTCTCAATGAAAGTGCTTTTCCACAGTCTCTGCCTAGGGCTACTTGAAGAGAAAACAAACCATAGAGACAAAACTGAAAACTACTTTATTTTGTCAAGTTTCAAAGAGCTACTACAAACCATGTTGGAATTAGAGTTCCAAATTCATCTATCTATATAGAAGTTAACAGAGAGAAACCTAAAAATAAAACTGCTACTGTAGAAGAACACTTCAACGTACAACAACAAAATTTGGTGAGCCAAGTGGGATTTGTGTAGTGATCACTTCCACCAAGTATCATCAAGATTGGGTGAAAAAATATTGGCTGGTATTTCGGAAACTCGTTATTTCTTAGAAGCTTGGTAACCGCTCTCAAGGAAAGTGCTTTTTTACAGTCTGTGAATAGGGCTACTAGTAGAGGAAAAAAACCATAGAGACAAAACTGAGAACTCCTTTATTTTTTCAAGTTTCAAAGAGCTACTACAAACCATGTTGGATTTCGAGTTCCAAATTTATCTTTCTATACAGGAGAGAACAGAGTGAAACCGAAAAATAAAAACTGCTACTCTAAAGGAACGCTTCAACCTAGAAAAACAAAATTGGGTGAGAAAAGTGGGATTTGTGTACTGATCATTACCACCATGTACCATCAAGATTGGGTGAAAAAATATTTGCTGATATTTCGGATACTCGTTATTCCTTAGAAGCTTGGCAACCCCTCTCAATGAAAGTGCTTTTCCACAGTCTCTGCTTAGGGCTACCAGGAGAGAAAACAAACCATAGAGACTAAAATGAGACTCCTTTACTTTGTCACGTTCAAAGAGCTACTACAAACCATGTTGGATTTAGAGTTCCAAATTCATCTATCTATATAGGTGAGTACAGAGTGAAACCTAAAAATAAAAACTGCTACTGTAGACGAACGCTTCAACCTAGAAGAACAAAATTTGGAGAGCCAAGTGGGATTTGTGTACTTGTCATTACCACCACGTATCATCAAGATTGGGTGAAAAAATATTTGCTTGTATTTCGGAAACTCGTTATTTCTTGGAAGCTTGGCAACCACTTTCAATGAAAGTGCTTTACCTCAGTCTGTGCCTAGGGCTACTTGAAGTGGATACAAACCATAGAGTCTAAAATGAGACTCCTTTATTTTGTCAAGTTCAAAGAGCTACTGCAAACCATGTTGGATTTAGAGTTCCAAATTCATCTATCTATATAAGAGAGAACAGAGTGAAACCTACATATAAAAACTGCTACTGTAGACGAACGTTTCAACCTAGAAGAACACAATCTGGTGAGCCAAATGGGATTTGTGTACTGATCATTACCATCACGTATCATCTACATTGGTGAAAAAGTACTTGCTGGTATTTCGGAAACTCGTTATTTCTTGGAAGCTTGGCAACCACTCTCAATGAAAGTGCTTTTCCACAGTCTCTGCCTAGGGCTACTTGAAGAGGAAACAAACCATAGAGACAAAAGTGAGAACTACTTTATTTTGTCAACTTTCAAAGAGCTACTACAAACCATGTTGGATTTAGAGTTCCAAATTCATCTATCTAGATAGGAGAGAACAGAGTGAAACCTAAAATTAAAAACTGATACTGTAAATGAACGCTTCAACCTAGAAGAACAAAATTCAGTGAGTCAAGTGGGATTTGTGTACCGATCATTACCACCAAGTATCATCAAGATTGGGTGAAAAAATATTGGCTGGTATTTCGGAAATTCATTATTTCTTAGATGCTTGGTAACCGCTCTCAAGGAAAGTGCTTTTTTACAGTCTTTGAATAGGGCTACTTGAAGAAGAACAAACCACAGAGACAAAACTGAGAATTCCTTTATTTTTTCAAGTTTCAAAGAGCTACTACAAACCATGTTGGATTTAGAGTTCCAAATTTATCTTTCTATATAGGAGAGAACAAAGTGAAACCGAAAAATAAAAACTGCTCCTGTAAACGAACGCTTCAACCTAGAAAAACAAAATTGGGTGAGAAAAGTGGGATTTTTGTACTGATCATTACCACCATGTACCATCAAGATTGAGAGAAAAAATATTTGCTGGTATTTCAGAAACTCGTTATTCCTTAGAAGCTTGGCAACCCCTATCAATGAAAGTGCTTCTCCACAGTTTGTGCCTAGGGCTATTTGAAGAGGAAACAAACCATAGAGACAAAACTGAGAACTCCTTTATTTTGTCACGTTTCAAAGAGCTACTACAAACCATGTTTGATTTAGAGTTCCAAATTCATCTTTCTATATAGGAGAGAACAGAGTGAAACCGAAAAATAAAAACTGGTACTGTAAAGGAACGCTACAACCTAGAAGAACAAAATTTGGTGAGCCAAGTGAGATTTGCGTACTGATCATGACCACCAAGTACCATCAAGATTGGGTGAAAAAATATTTGCTGGTATTGGGGAAACTCGTTATTTCTTACAAGCTTGCCAAACCCTCTCAATGAAAGAGCTTTTCCACAGTCAGTGCCTAGGGCTATTTGAAGAGGAAACAAACCGTAGGGACAAAACTGAGAACTACTTTATTTTGTCAAGTTTCAAAGAGCTACAACAAATAATGTTGGATTTAGAGTTCCAAATTCATCTTTCTATATAGGAGAGAAAAGAGTGAAACCTAAAAATAAATACTGCTACTGTGAAGGAACGCTTCAACCTTGAAGAACAAAATTTGGTGAGCCAATTGGGATTTGTGTACTTGTCATTACCTCCACGTATCATCAAGATTGGGTGAAAAAATATTTGCTGGTATTTCGGAAACTCGTTATTTCTTAAAGCTTTGCAACCCTTCTAAATGAAAGTGCTTCTCCATCGTCTGTGTCTAGGGCTACTTGAAAGGAAACAAACCATAGAGACAAAACTGAGAACTCCTTTATTTTGTCAAGTTTCAAAGAGCTACTGCAAACCATGTTGGATTTAGAGTTCCAAATTCATCTATCTATATAGGAGAGAACACAGGGAAACCTTAATATAAAAACTGCAACTGTAGACGAACGCTTCAACCTAGAAGAACACAATTTGGTGAGCCAAGTGGGATTTGTGTACTGATCATTACCAACACGTATCATCAAGATTGGGTGAAAAAATATTTGCTGGTATTTCGGAAACTCGTTATTTCGTAGAAGCTTGGCAACCCCTCTCAATGAAAGTGCTTCACCACAGTCTGCGCCTAGGGCTACTTGAATAGGAAACAAACCATAGAGACAAAACTGAGAACTCCTTTATTTTGTCAAGTTTCAAAGACCTACTACAAACCACGTTGGATTTAGCGTTCCAAATTCATCTAACTATATAGAAGAGAACAGAGTGAAACCTAAATATAAACACTGCTACTGTAGACAAACACTTCAACCTAAAAGAACAAAATTTGGTGAGCAAAGTGGGATTTGTGTACTGATCATTACCACCGTGTACCATCAAGATTGGGTGAAAAAATATTTGGTGGTATTTCGGAAACTCGTTATCTCTTAGAAGTTTCCAACCCCTCTCAATGAAAGTGCTTTTCCACAGTCTCTGCTTAGGGCTACTTGAAGAGGAAACAAACCATAGAGACAAAACTGAGAACACCTTTATTTTGTCAAGTTTCTAAGAACTACTGCAAACCATGTTGGATTTAGAGTTCCAAATTCATCTATCTATATAAGAGAGAAAACAGTGAAACCTAAATATATGAACCGCTACTGTAGACGAACGCTTCAACCTAGAAGAACAGAATTTGGTGAGCCAACTGGGATTTGTGTACTGATCATTACCACGAAGTATCATCAAGATTGGGTGAAAAAATATTTGCTGGTATTTCAGAAACTCGTTATTTCTTAGAAGATTTGCAACCCCTCTCAATGAAAGTGCTTCTCCACAGTCTGTGTCTAGGGCTACTTGAAGAGGAAACAAACCATAGAGACAAAACTGAGAACTCTTTTATTTTGTCAAGTTTCAAAGAGCTACTACAAACCATGTTGGATTTAGCGTTCCAAATTCATCTATCTATATAGAAGAGAACAGAATGGAACCTAAATATAAAAACTGCCACTGTAGACGAACGCTAATACCTAGAAGAACAAAATTTGGTGAGCCAAGTGGGATTTGTGTACTGATCATTACAACCACGTATCATCAAGATTGGGTGAAAAAATATTTGCTGGTATTTTGGAAACTCGTTATTTCTAAGAAGCTTGGCAACCCCTCTCAATGAAAGTGCTTTTCAAGAGTCTGTGCCTAGGGATACTTCAAGAGGAAAGAAACCATAGAGACAAAACTGAGATCTCATTTATTTTTTGAAATTTCAACGAGCTACTACAAACCGTGTTGGAGAGAACAGAGTGAAACTTACATATAGAAACTGCTACTGTAGACGAACGCTTCAACCTAGAAGAGCACAATTTGGTGAGACAAGTCGGATTTATAAACTGATCATTAACACCAAGTATCATCAAGATTGGGTGCTAAAATATTTGCTGGTATTTTGGAAACTCGTTATTTCTTAGAAGCTTGGCAAACCCTCTCAATGAAAGTGGTTTTCCACAAACTGTTCCTAGGGCTACTTGAAGAGGAAACAAATCATGGAGACAAAACTGAGAACTCCTTTATTTTATCAAGTTTCAAAGAGCTACTACTAACCATGTTGGATTTCGAGTTCCAAATTCATCTATCTATATAGGAGAAAAAAAGAGTGAAACCTTAATATAAAAACTGCTACTGTAGACGAACGATTCAACCTAGAAGAACAAAAGTTGGTGAGCCAAGTGGGACTTGTGTACTTGTCATTACCACCAAGTATCATCAAGATTGGGTGAAAAAATATTTGCTGTTATTTCGGAAACTCGTTATTTCTTAGAAGCTTGGCAAACCCTCTCAATGAAAGTGCTTCTCCACACTCTGTGTCTAGGTCTACTTGAAGAGGAAACAAACCGTAGAGACATCACTGAGATCTCCTTTATGTTGTCAAGTTTCAAAGAGCTACTACAAACCATGTTGGATTTAGCGTTCCAAATTCATCTAACTATATAGAAGAGAACAGAGTGAAACCTAAAACTAAAAACTGCTACTGTAAGAGAACGCTTCAACCTAGAAGAACACAATTTGGTGAGCCAAGTGGGATTTTTGTACTGGGCATTACCACCGGGTATCATGAAGATTGGGTAAAAACATAGTTCCTGATATTTCGGAAACTCGTAATTTCTTGGAAGCTTGGCAACCCCTTTCAATTACAGTGCTTTTCCACAGTCTCTGCTTAGGGCTACTTGAAGAGGAAACAAACCATAGAGACAACATTGAGAACTCCTTTATTTTGTCAAGTTTCAAAGAGCTACTACAAACCATGTTGAATTTAGAGTTCCAAATTCATCTATCTATATAAGAGAGAACAGAGTGAAACCTACATATAAAAACTGCAACTGTAGACGAACGCTTCAACCTAGAAGAACACAATTTGGTGAGCCAAGTGGGATTTGTGTACGGATCATTACAACCGCGTATCATCAAGATTGGTTGAAAAAATATTTGCTGGTATTTCGGAATCTCGCTATTTCTTAGAAGCTTGGCAACCCCTCTCAATGTAAGTGCTTTTCCACAGTCGGTGTCTAGGGCTACTTGAAGAGGAAACAAACCATAGAGACAAAACTGAGAACTCCTTTATTTTGTCAAGTTTCAAAGAGCTACTGCAAACCATGTTGGATTTAGAGTTCCAAATTCATCTATCTATATAGGAGAGAACAAAGGGAAACCTAAATATAAAATGTGCTACTGTAGATGAATGCTTCAACCTAGAAGAACACAATTTGCTGAGCCAACTGGGATTTGTGTACTGATCATTACCACGACGTATCATGAAGATTGCATGAAAAAACATTTGCTGGTATTTCGGAAAGTCGTTATTCCTTAGAAGCTTGGCAAACCCTCTCAATGAAAGTACTTTTAAACAGTCTGTGCAGGGCTACTTGAAGAGGAAACAAACCATAGAGACAAAACTGAGAAGTACTTTATTTTGTCAAGTTTCAAAGAGCTACTACAAACCATGTTGGATTTAGAGTTCCAAATTCATCTATCTAAATAGGAGAGAAAAGAGTGAAACCTAAAAATAAAAACTGCTATTGTAAAGGAATTCTTCAACCTAGAAGAACAAAATTTCTGAGCCAAGTGGGATTTGTGTAATGTCATTACCACCAAGTATCATCAAGATTGGGTGAAAAAATATTTGCTGGTATTTCAGAAACTCGTTATTTCTTAGAAGATTTGCAACCCCTCTCAATGAAAGTGCTTCTGCACAGTCTGTGTCTACGGCTACTTGAAGAGGAAACAAACCATAGAGACAAAACTGAGAACTCTTTATTTTGTCAAGTTTCAAAGAGCTATTACAAACCATGTTGGATTTAGCGTTCCAAATTCATTTATCTATATAGAAGAGAACAGAATGGAACCTAAATATAAAAACTGCTACTGTAGACCATGGCTTCAACCTAGAAGAACAAAATTTGGTGAGCCAAGTGGGATTTGTGTAGTGATCATTACAACCACGTATCATCAAGATTGGGTGAAAAAATATTTGCTGGTATTTTGGAAACTCGTTATTTCTAAGAAGCTTGGCAACCCCTCTCAATGAAAGTGCTTTTCAAGAGTCTGTGCCTAGGGATATTTCAAGAGGAAACAAACCATAGAGACAAAACTGAGATCTCATTTATTTTTTGAAGTTTCAACTAGCTACTACAAACCGTGTTGGATTTAGAATTCCAAATTCATCTCTCTATATAGGAGAGAAAAGAGTGAAACCTAAAAATATAAACTGCTACTTTAAAGGAACGCTTCAACCTCGAAGAACACAATTTGGTGAGCCAAGTGAGATTCGTGTACTTGTCATTACCACCACGTATCATCAAGATTGGCTTAAAAAAATATTTGCTGGTATTTCGGAAACTCGTTATTTCTTGGAAGCTTGGCAACCCCTTTCAATGAAAGTGCTTTTCCACAGTTTCTGCTTAGGGCTACTTGGAGAGGAAACAAACCATAGAGACAATACTGAAAACTCCTTTATTTTGTCAAGTTTCAAAGAGGTACTACAAACCATGTTGGATTTAGAGTTCCAAATTCATCTATCTATATAGGAGAGAAGAGTGAAACCTAAATATATAAACTGCTACTAAGACGAAAGCTTCAACCTAGAAGAAGAATATTTGGTGAGCCAAGTGGGTTTTGTGTACTGATCATTACTACCAAGTATCATCAAGACTGGGTTAAAAAATATTTGCAGGTATTTCGGAAACTAGTTATTTTGTTAGAAGCTTGGCAACCCCTCTCAATGAAAGTGTTTTTCCACAGACTGTTCCTAGGGCTACTTGAAGAGTAAACAAACCATAGAGACAAAACTGAGAACTTTTTTATTTTTTCAAGTTTCAAAGACCTACTACAAACCATGTTGGATTTAGAGTTCCAAAATCTTCTATCTATATAGGAGAGAAAAGAGTGAAACCTAAAAATAAAAACTGCTACTGTAAAGGAATGCTTAAACCTAGAAGAACAAAATTTTTTGAGTCAAGTGGGATTTGTGTACTTGTCATTACCACCACGTATCTTCAAGTTTGGGTGAAAAAATATTTGCTGGTATTTCGGAAGCTAATTATTTCTTAGAAGCTTGGCAACCCCTCTCAATGAAAGTGCTTCTCTACAGTCTGTGCCTAGGGCTACTTGAAGAGGAAACAAACTATCTAGAGAAAACTGAGAACTACTTTATTTTATCAAGTATCAAAGAGCTACTACAAACCATGTTGGATTTAGCGTTCCAAAGTCATCTATCTATATAGAAGAGAACAGAGTGAAACCTAAAACTGAAAACTGCTACTGTAGACGAACGCTTCAACCTAGAAGAACAAAATTCGGTGAGCCAAGTGGGATTTGTGTACTTGTCATTACCACCACGTATCATCAAGATTGGGTGAAAAAATATTTGCTGGTATTTCAGAAACTCGTAATTTCTTGGAAGCTAGGCAACCCCTTTCAATGAAAGTGCATTTCCACAGTCTCTGCTTAGGGCTAATTTAAGAGGAAACAAACCATAGAGACAAAACTGAGAACTCCTTTATTATGTCAAGTTTCAAAGAGCTACTAGAAACCATGTTGGATTTAGAGTTACAAATTTATCTATCGATATAGGATAGAACAGAGTGAAACCTAAAAATATAAACTGCTACTGTAAACAAACGCTTCAAACTAGAAGAATACAATTGGTGAGTCAAGTGGGATTTGTGTTCCGATCATTACTACCAAGTATCATCAAGATTGGGTGAAAAAATATTTGCTGGTATTACGGAAACTCGTTATTTCTTGAAAACCTGGCAACCTCTTTCAATGAAAGTGCTTTTCCACAGTCTGTGACTAGGGCTACTTGAAGAGGAAACAAACCATAGAGACAAAACTGAGAACTCCTTTATTTTGTCAAGTTTCTAAGGGCTACTACAAACCATTTTGGATTTAGCGTTCCAAATTCATGTAACTATATAGAAGAGAACAGAGTGAAACCTAAAAATAAAAACTGCTACTGTAAGAGAACGCTTCAACCTAGAAGAACAAAATTTGGTGAGCCAAGTGGGATTTTTGTACTGGGCATTACCACCGGGTATCATCAAGATTGGGTAAAAACATATTTCCTGGTAATTCGGAAACTCGTAATTTCTTGGAAGCTTGGCAACCCCTTTCAATTAAAGTGCTTTTCCACAGTCTCTGCTTAGGGCTACTTGAAGAGGAAACAAACCATAGAGACAAAACTGAGAACTCCTTTATTTTGTCAAGTTTCAAAGAGCTACTACAAACCATGTTGAATTTAGAGTTCCAAATTCATCTATCTATATAAGAGAGAACAGAGTGAATCCTACATATAGAAACTGCAACTGTAGACGAACGCTTCAACCTAGAAGAACACAATTTGGTGAGCCAAGTGGGATTTGTGTACGAATCATTACAACCGCGTATCATCAAGATTGGTTGAAAAAATATTTGCTGGTATTTCGGAATCCCGCTATTTCTTAGAAGCTTGGCAACCTCTCTCAATGAAAGTGCTTTTCCACAGTCGGTGTCTAGGGCTACTTGAAGAGGAAACAAACCATAGAGACAAAACTGAGAACTCCTTTATTTTGTCAAGTTTCAAAGAGCTACTGCAAACCATGTTGGATTTAGAGTTAAAAATTCATCTTTCTATATAGGAGAGAACAGAGGGAAACCTAAATATAAAATGTGCTACTGTAGACGAATGCTTCAACCTAGAAGAACACAATTTGGTGAGCCAAGTGGGATTTGTGTACTGATCATTACCACCACGTATCATGAAGATTGGGTGAAAAAACATTTGCTGGTATTTCGGAAAGTCGTTATTTCATAGAAGCTTGGCAACCCCTCTCAATGAAAGTACTTTTAAACAGTCTGTGCAGGGCTACTTGAAGAGGAAACAAACCATAGAGACAAAACTGAGAAGTACTTTATTTGTCCAGTTTTAAAGAGCTACTACAAACCATGATGGATTTAGAGTTCCAAATTCATCTATCTATATAGGAGAGAAAAGAGTGAAACCTAAAAATAAAAACTGCTACTGTAAAGGAATTCTTCAACCTAGAAGAAGAAATTTTTCTGAGCCAAGTGGGATTTGTGTAATGTCATTACCACCATGTATCATCAATATTGGGTGAAAAAATACTTGCTGGTATTTCGTAAACTTGTTCTTTCTTAGAAGCTTGGCAACTCCTCTCAATGAAAGTTCTTTTCCACAGTCAGTGCCTAGGGCTACTTGAAGAGGAAACAAACCATAGAGACCAAACTGAGAACTCCTTTATTTTGTCAAGTTTCAAAGAGCTACTACAAACCATTTTGGATTTAGCGTTCCAAATTTATCTAACTATATAGAAGAGAACAGAGTGAAACCTAAAAATAAAAACTGCTACTGTAAACGAACGCTTCAACCTAGAAGAACAAAATTTGGTGAGCCATGTGGGATTTTTGTACTCTGCATTACCACCGGGTATCATCAAGATTGGGTAAAAAAATATTTCCTGGTATTTCCGAAACTCATAATTTCGTGGTATCTTGGCAACCCCTTTCAATGAAAGTGCTTTTCCACAGTCTCTGATTAGGGCTACTTGAAGAGGAAACAAACCATAGAGACAAAACTGAGAACTCCTTTATTTTGTCAAGTTTCAAAGAGCTACTACAAACCATGTTGGATTTAGCATTCCAAATTCATCTATCTATATAGAATAGAACAGAGTGGACCTAAATATAAAAACTGCTACTGTAGACGAACGCTTCAACCTAGAAGAACACAATTTGGTGAGCCAAGTTGGATTTGTGTACTGATCATTACCACCACGTATCATCAAGATTGGGTGATAAAATATTTGCTGGTATTTCGGAAACTCGTTATTTCTTAGAAGCTTGGCAACCCCTCTCAATGAAAGTGCTTTTCCACAGTCTGTGCCTAAGGCTACTTGAAGAGGAAACAAACCATAGAGTCAAAACTGAGAACTCCTTTATTTTGCCAAGTTTCAAAGAACTACTACAAACCATGTTGGATTTAGAGTTCCAAATTCTTCTATCTATATAGAAGAGAACAGAGTGAAACCTAAAAATAAAAACTTCTACTGTAAACGAACGCTTCAACCTAGAAGAACAAAATTTGGTGAGCCAAGTGGGATTTGTGTACTGATCATTACCTCCAAGTATCATCAAGTTTGGGGGAAAAATATTTGCTGGAATTTCTTCTTAGAAGCTTGGCAACCCTTCTCAATAAAAGTGCTTTTCCACAGTCTGTGCCTAGGGCTACTTGAAGAGGAAACAAACCATAAAGACAAAACTGAGAACTGTTTTATTTTGTCAAGTTTCAAAGAGCTACTACAAACCATGTTGGATTTAGAGTTCCAAATTCTTCTATCTATATAGAAGAGAACAGAGTGAAACCTAAAAATAAAAACTGCTACTGTAAACGACCGCTTCAACCTAGAAGAACAAAATTTGGTGAGCCAAGTGGGATTTTTGTACTCTGCATTACCACCGGGTATCATCAAGATTGGGTAAAAAAATATTTCCTGGTATTTCCGAAACTCGAAATTTCTTGGTATCTTGGCAACCCCTCTCAATGAAAGTACTTTTCCACAGTCTGTGAATAGGGCTACTTGAAGAGGAAACAAACCATAGAGACAAAACTGTGAACTTCATTATTTTTTCAAGTATCAAAGAGCTACTACAAACCATGTTGGATTTATGGTTCCAAATTCATCTATCTATATAGAAGAGAACAGAGTGAAACCTAAATATAAAAACTGCTACTGTAGACGAACGCTTCAACCTAAAAGAACAAAATTTGGTGAGCCAAGTGGGATATGTGTACTGATCATTACCACCATGTACCATCAACATTGGGTGAAAAAATATTTGCTGGTATTTCAGAAACTCGTTATCTCTTAGAAGCTTGCCAACCCCTCTCAATGAAAGTGCTTTTCCACAGTCTCTGCTTAGGGCTACTGGAAGAGGAAACAAACCATAGACAAAACTGAGAACTCCTTTATTTTGTCAAGTTTCAAAGAACTACTAGAAACCATGTTGGATTTAGAGTTCCAAATTCATCTATCTATATAGAAGAGAAGAGAGTGAAACCTAAAAATAAAAATTGCTACTGTAAACGAACGCTTCAACCTAGAAGAACAAAATTTGGTGAGACAAGTGGGATTTGTGTACTTGTCGTTACCACCACGTATCATCAAGATTGAATGAAAAAATGTTTGCTCGAATTTCGGAAACTCGTAATTTCTTGGATGCGTGGCACCCCTTTCAATTAACGTGCTTTTCCACAGACTCTGCTTAGGGATACTTGAAGAGGAAACAAACCATAGAGACAAAAGTGAGAACTCCTTTTTTTTTGTCAAGTTTCAAAGAGCTACTACAAACCATGTTGGATTTAGAGTTCCAAATTCATCTATCTATATAGGAGAGAAAACAGTGAAACCTAAATATATAAACTGCTACTGAAGACGAACGCTTCAACCTAGAAGAAGAATATTTGGTGAGCCAAGTGGGATTTGTGTACTGATCATTACTACCAAGTATCATCAAGACTGGGTGAAAAAATATTTGCTGGTCTTTCAGAAACTATTTATTTGTTAGAAGCTTGGCAACCCCTCTCAATGAAAGTGCTTTTCCACAGTCTGTGCCTAGGGCTACTTGAGGAGGAAACAAACCATAGAGACAAAACTGAGAACTACTTTATTTTGTTAAGTTTCAAAGAGCTACTACAAACAATGTTGGATTTAGAGTTCCAAATTCATCTACCTATATAGGAGAGAAAAGAGTGAAACCTAAAAATAAATACTGCTACTCTGAAGGAACGCTTCAACCTAGAAGAAAAAAATTTGGTGAGCCAAGTGGGATTTGTGTACTTGTCATTACCTCCACGTATAATCAAGATTGTGTGAAAAAATATTTGCTGGTATTTCGGAAACTCGTTATTTCTTAATTGCTTGGCAACCCCTCTAAATGAAAGTGCTTCTCCACAGTCTGTGTCTAGGGCTTCTTTAAGAGGAAACAAACCATAGAGACAAAACTGAGAACTCCTTTATTTTGTCAAGTTTCAAAGAGCTACTACAAACCATGTTGGATTTAGCATTCCAAATTCATCTATCTATATAGAAGAGAACAGATTGGAACCTAAATATAAAAACTGCTACTGTACACGAACGCTTCAACCTAGAAGAACACAAATTGGTGAGCCAAGTGGGATTTGTGTACTGATCATTACCACCAAGTATCATCAAGATTGGGTGAAAAAATATTTGCTGGTATTTCGGAAACTCGTTATTTCTTAGAAGCTTGGCAACCTCTTTCAATGAAAGTGCTTTTCCACAGTCTGTGCCTATGGCTACGTCAGGAGGAAACAAACCATAGAGACAAAACTGAGAACTACTTTATTTTGTCAGGTTTCAAAGAGATTCTACAAACAATGATGGATTTAGAGTTCCAAATTCATCTATCTATATAGGAGAGAACACAGTGAAACCGAAATATAAAAACTGCTACTGTAGACGAACGCTTCATCCTAAAGAACAAAATTAGGTGAGCCAAGTGGGATTTGTGTACTGATCATTACCACCATGTAACATCAAGATTGGGTGAAAAAATATTTGCTGGTATTTCGGAAACTCGTTATCTCTTAGAAGCTTGCCAACCCCTCTCAATGAAAGTGCTTTTCCACAGTCTCTTCTTAGGGCTACTTGAATAGGAAACAAACCATAGAGACAAAACGGAGAACTCCTTTATTTTGCCAAGTTTCAAAGAACTACTACAAACCATTTTGGATTTAGAGTTCCAAATTAATCTATCTTTATAAGAGAAAAAACAGTGAAACCTAAATATATAAACTGCTACTGTAGACGAACGCTTCAACCTAGAAGAACAATGTTTGGTGAGCCAAGTGGGATTTCTGTACTGATCATTACCACCAAGTATCATCAAGATTGGGAGAAAAAATACTTTCTGGTATTTTGGAAACTCTTTATTTCTTAGAAGCTTGGCAACACCTCTCAATGAAAGTGCTTTTCCACAGTCTGTGCCTAGGGCTACTTGAAGAGAAAACAAACCATAGCGACAAAACTGAGAACTCCATTATTTTGTCCAGTTTTAAAGAGCTACTACAAACCATGTTGGATTTAGAGTTCCAACTTCATCTATCTGTATAGGAGAGAAAAGAGTGAAACCTAAATATAGAAACTGCTACTGTAAAGGAACGTTTCAACCTACAAGAACAAAAGTTGATGAGCCAAGTGGGATATGTGTACTTGTCATTACCACCACGTATCATCAAGATTCGGTGAAAAAATATTTGCTGTTATTTCGGAAACTCGTTATTTCTTAGAAGCTTGGCAACCCCTCTCAATTCAAGGGCTTCACCACAGTCTGTGCCTAGGTCTACTTGAATAGGAAACAAACCATAGAGACAAAACTGAGAACTCCTTTATTTTTTCAAGTTTCAAAAACCTACTACAAACCACGTTGGATTTAGCGTTCCAAATTCATCTATCTATATAGAGGACAACAGAGTGGAACCTAAATATAAAAACTGCTACTGTAGACGAACGCTTCAACCTAAAGAACAAAATTTGGTGAGCCAAGTGGGATTTGTGTACTGACCATTACCACCAAGTATCATCAAGATTGGGTGAAAAAATATTTGCTGTTATTTCAGAAACTCGTTATTTCTTAGAAGCTTTGCAACCCCTCTCAATGAAAGTGCTTTTCCACAGTCTGTGACTAGGGCTACTTGAAGAGGAACCAAACCATTGAGACAAAACTGGGAACTCCTTTATTTTGTCAATTTTCAAAGAGCTACTACAAACCATGTTGAATTTAGCGTTCCAAATTCATCTATCTATATAGAAGAGAACAGAGTGGAACCTAAATATAAAAACTGCGACTGTAGACGAACGCTTCAACCTAGAAGAACAAAATTTGGTGAGTCAAGTGGGAATTGTGTACCGATCATTACTACCAAGTATCATCAACATTGGGTGAAAAAATATTTGCTGGTATTTCGGAAACTCGTTATTTCTTGGAAGCTTGGCAACCCCTTTCAATGAAAGGCTTTTCCACAGTCTGTGCCTAGGGCTACTTGAAGAGGAAACAAACCATAGAGACAAAACTGAGAATTACTTTTTTGTCAAGTTTCAAAGAGCTACTACAAACCATGTTGTATTTAGAGTTCCAAATTCGTCTATCTATATAAGAGAGAACACAGTGAAACCTACAAATAAAAACTGCTTCTGTAGACGAACGCTTGAACCTAGAAGAACACAATTTGGTGAGCCAAGTGGGATTTTTGTCCTGATCATTACCACCACGTATCTAGAAGATTGGGTGAAAAAATATTTGCTGGTATTTCGGAAACTCTTTATTTCTTAGAAGCTTGGCAAACCCTCTCAATGAAAGTGCATTTCCACAGTCTGTGAATAGGGTTACTAAAAATGGAAACAAGCCATAGAGAAAACACTGAGAACTTCTTTATTATGTCAAACTTCAAAGAGCTACTACAAACCATGTTGGATTTAGAGTTCCAAATTCATATATCAATATAGGGGAGAACAGAGTGAAACCTAAATATAAAAACTGCTACTGTAGACGAACGCTTCAACCTAGAAGAAAAAAATTTGTTCAGCCAAGTGGGATTTGTGTACTGATCATTACCACCATGTATCATCAAGGTTGGGTGAAAAAATATTTGCTGGTATTTCGAAACATGTTATTTCATAGAAACTTGGCAACCCCATTCAATGAAAGTGTTTTCCACAGACTCTGCTTAGGGCTACTTGAAGAGGAAACAAACCATAGAGACAAAACTGAGAACTCCTTTATTTTGTCAAGTTTCAAAGAGCTACTGCAAACCATGTTGGATTTAGAGATCCAAATTCATCTATCTATATAGGAGAGAACAGAGGGAAACCTAAATATAAAAACTGCTACTGTAGAATAACGCTTCAACCTAGAGGAACAAAAGTTGGTGAGCCAAGTGGGATTTGTGTACTGATCATTACCACCACGTATCATCAAGACTGGGTGAAACATATTTGCTGGTATTTCGGAAACTCGTTATTTCTTAGAAGCTTGGCAACCCCTCTCAATGAAAGTGCTTTTCCACAGTCTGTGCCTACGGCAACTTTAGAGGAAACAAACCATAGCGACAAAACTGAGAACTCCTTTATTTTGTCAAGTTTCAAAGACATACTGCAAACCATGTTGGATTTAGAGTTCCAAATTCATCTATCTATATAAGAGAGAACAGTGTGAAACCTAAAAATATAAACTGCTACTGTAAACGAACGCTTCATACAAGAAGAACAAAATTTGGTGAGTCAAGTGGGATTTGTGTACTCATCATTACTACCAAGTATCATCAAGATTGGGTGAAAAAATATTTGCTGGTATTTCGGAAAATCGTTATTCCTTGGAAGCTTGGCAACCCCTTTCAATGAAAGTTCTTTTCCACAGTCTGTGCCTAGGGCTACTTGAAGAGGAAACAAACCATAGAGACAAAACTGAGAACTATTTTTTTTTGTCAACTTTCAAAGAGCTACTACAAACCATGTTGGATTTAGAGTTCCAAATTCATCTATCTATATAGGAGAGAACAGATTGAAACCTAAGTATAAAAACTGTTATTGTAGACGAACGCTTCAACCTAGAAGAACAAAATTTGGTGAGCCAAGTGAGATTTGTGTACTTGTCATTACCACCACGTATCATCAAGATTGGGTGAAAAAATATTTGCTGGTATTTCGGAAACTAGTTCTTTCTTAGAAGCTCGGCAACCCCTCTCAATGAAAGTGCTTTTCCACAGTCTGTGCCTAGGGCTACTTGAAGAAGAAACAAACAATAGAGACAAAACTGAGAACTCTTTATTTTGTAATGTTTCAAAGAGCTACTGCAAACCATGTTGGATTTAGAGTTACAAATTCATCTATCTATATAAGAGAGAACAGAGTGAAACATAAAAATATAAACTGCTACTGTAAAGAAACGCTTCAAACTAGAAGAACAAAATTCGGTGAGCAATTTGGGATTTGTGAACCTATTATTTCCACCAAGTATCATCAAGATTGGGTGAAAAAATATTTGCTCGTATTTCCGAAACTCGTTATTTCTTGGAAGCTTGGCAACAGCTGTCAATGAAAATGCATTTCCACAGTCTGTACCTAGGGCTACATGAAGAGGAAACAAACCATAGAGTCAAAACTGAGAACTCCTTTATTTTGTCACGTTTCAAAGAGCTACTACAAACCATGTTGGATTTAGAGTTCCAAATTCATCTATTTATATAGGAGAGATCAGAGGGAAACCTAAATATAAAAACTGCTACTGAAAGGAACGCTTCAACCTAGAGGAACACAATCTGGTGAGCCAAGTGGGATTTGTGTACTGATCATTACCGCCACGTATCATCAAGATTGGGTGAAAAAATATTTGCTGGTTTTTCAGAAACTCGTTATTTCTTGGAAGCTTGGCAACCCCTCTAAATGAAAGTGCTTTTCCCCAGTCTGTGCCTAGGGCTACTTGAAGAGGAAAGAAACCATAGAGACAAAACTGAGAACTCATTTATTTTGTCAAGTTTCAAAGAGCAACTACAATCCATGTTGGATTTAGAGTTCCAAATTCATCTATCTATATAGGGGAAAACAGAGTGAAACCTAAAAATAAAAACTGCTACTGTAGACGAACGCTTCAACCTAGACGTACAATTATTTGGTGAGCCAAGTGGGATTTGTGTACTGATCATTACCACTAATTATCATCAAGATTGGGTGAAGAAATATTTGCTGGTATTTCGGAAACTCGTTCTTTCTTAGAAGCTTTGCAACCCCTCTCAATGAAAGTGCTTTTCCACAGTCTGTGACTAGGGATACTTGAAGAAGAAACAAAAATAGAGACAAAATGAGTACTCCTTTATTTTGTCAAGTTTCAAAGAGCTGCTACAAACCATGTTGGATTTAAAGTTCCAAATTCATCTATCTATATAGGAGAGAACAGAGGGAAAAGTAAATATAAATACTGCTACTGTAGACGAACGCTTCAACCTAGAAGAACAAAATTTGTTGAGCCAAGTGGGATTTGTGTACTGATCATTATCACCAAGTATCATCAAGATTGGGTGAAATGATATTTGCTGGTATTTCGGAAACTCGTAATTTATTGGAAGCTTGGCAACCTATTTGAATGAAAGTGCTTTTCCGCAGTCTGTGCCTAGGGCTACTTGAAGAGGAAACACACCATAGAGACGAAACTGAACTCCTTTTTTTTTGTCAAGTTTCAAAGAGCTACTACAAACCATGTTGGATTTAGAGTTCCAAATTCATCTATGTATATAGGAGAGAACAGAGTGAAACCAAAATATAAAAACTGCTACTGTAGACGAACGCTTCAACCATGAAGAACAAAATTTGGTGAGCCAAGTGGGATTTGTGTACTGACCATTACCACCAAATATCATCCAGATTGGGTGAAAAAAATATTTGCTGGTATTTCGGAAACTCGTTTTTTTCTTAGAAGCTTGGCAACCCCTCTCAATGAAAGTGCATTTCCACAGTCTGTTCCTAGGGCTACTTGAAGAGGAAACAAACCATAGAGACAAAACTCAGAACTTCTTTATTTTGTCAAGTTTCAAAGAGCTACTACAAACCAAGTTGGATTTAGAGTTCCAAATAAATCTATTTATATAGAAGAGAACAAAGTGAAACCTAAAAAAAAAAAAAAAAACTGCTACTGTAAATGAACGCTTCAACCTAGAAGTACAGAATTTGGTGAGCCAAGTGGGATTTGTGTACTTGTCATTACCTCAACGTATCATCAAGATTGGTTAATAAAATATTTGCTGGTATTTCGGAAACTCGTAATTTCTGGGAAGCTTGCCAACCACTTTCAATGAAAGTGCTTTTCCACAGTCTCTGCTTAGGACTACTTGAAGAGGAAACAAACCATAGAGACAAAACTGAGAACTACTTTTTTGTCAAGTTTCAAGGAGCTACTACAAACCATTTTGGATTTAGAGTTCCAAATTCACCTATCTATATAGGAGAGAACAGAGGGTAACCTAAAAATATAAACTGCTACTGTAAACGAACGGTTCAAACTAGAAAAACAAAATTTGGTGAGTCAAGTCGGATTTGTGTACTGATTATTACCACCAAGTATCATCAAGTTTGGGTGAAAAAATATTTGCTGGTATTTCGGAAAATCGATATTTCTTGGAAGCTTTAGAACCCCTTTCAATGAAAGTGCTTTTCCACAGTGTGTGCCTAGGGCTACTTGAAGAGGAAACAAACCATAAAGACAAAACTGAAAACTCCTTATTTTGTCAAGTTTCAAAGAGCTACTACAAACCATATTGGATTTAGAGTTCCAAATTCATCTATCTATATAGGAAAGAAGAGATGGATACCTAAAAATATAAACTGCTACTGTAATCGAACGCTTCATCCTAGAAGAACAAAATTAGGTGAGTCTAGTCGGATTTCAGTACCGATCATTACCACCAAGTATCATCAAGGTTGGGTAAAAAAATATTTGCTGGTATTTCGGAATCTTGTTATATCTTGGAAAATTGGGAACCCCTTTGAATGAAAGTGCTTTTCCACAGTGTGTGCCTAGGGTTGCTTGAAGAGGAAACAAACCATAGAGAGAAAACTGAGAACTCCTTTATTTTGTCAAGTTTCAAAGAGCTACTACAAACCATGTTGGATTTAGAGTTCCAAATTCATCTATCCATATTGGAGAGAACAGAGTGAAATCTAAATATAAAATCTGCTCTTGTAGACTAACACTTCAACCTAAAAGAACAAAATTAGGTGAGCCCCGTGGGATTTGTTTACTGGTCATTACCAAAAAGTATCATCAAGATTGAGTGAAAAAATATTTGCTGGTATTTCGGAACTCGTAATTTCTTTTAAGCTTGGCAACCCCTCTGAATGAAAGTGCTTTTCCACAGTCTGTGCCTAGCGCTACTTGAACAGGAAACAAACCAAAGAGACAAAACTGAGAACTCCTTTATTTTATCAAGTTTCAAAGAGCTACTACAAACCATGTTGGATTTAGAGTTCCAAATTCATCTATCTATATAGGAGAGAACAGAGTGAAACCTAAAAATGAAACCTGCTTCTGTAAAGGAACGCTTCAACCTAAAGAACAAAATTTGGTGAGCCAAGTGGGATTTGTGTACTTGCCATACCACCACGTATCATCAGATTGGGTGAAAAAATATTTGCTGGTATTTCGGAAACTCGTTCTTACTTAGAAGCTTGGCAACCCCTCTCAATGAAAGTG
Source organism: Callospermophilus lateralis (assembly GCF_048772815.1). NCBI lineage: Eukaryota > Metazoa > Chordata > Mammalia > Rodentia > Sciuridae > Callospermophilus > Callospermophilus lateralis. The sequence continues at coordinate 62,278 of NW_027515904.1, forward strand.
CTTTTCCAGTCTCTTACTAGGGCTACTTGAAGAGGAAAAAAACCATAGAGACAAAACTGAGAACTGCTTTATTTTGTCAAGTTTCAAAGAGCTACAGTAAACCATGTTGGATTGAGAGTTCCAAATTCATCTATCTATATAGGAGAGAACAGAGTGAAACCTAAATATAAAAATTGCTACTGTAGACGAACGCTTCAACCTAGAAGAACAAAATTTGGTGAGCCAAGTGGGATTTTTGTACTGATCATCACCACCAAGTATCATCAAAATTGGGTGAAAAAATATTTGCTTGTATTTCAGAAACTCGTTATTTCTTAGAAGCTTGGCAACCACTCTCAATGAAAGTGCTTTTCCACAGTCTGTGAATAGGGCTATTTGAAGAGGAAACAAACCATAGAGACAAAACTGAGAACTCCTTTATTATGTCAACTTTCAAAGAGCTACTACAAACCATGTTGGATTTAGAGTTCCAAATTCATCTATCTATATAGGACAGAACAGAGTGAAACCTAAATATACAAACTGCTACTGTAGACGAAAGCTTCAACCATGAAGAGCAAAATATGGTGAGCCAAGTTGGATTTGTGTACTGATCATTACCACTAAGTATCATCAAGATTGGGGGAAAAATATTTGCTGGTATTTCGGAAACTCGTTATTTCTTAGAAGCTTGCCAACCCCTCTCAATGAAAGTGCTTTTCCACAGTCTGTGCCTAGCGCTATTTGAACAGGAAACAAACCATAGAGACAAAACAGAGAACTCCTTTATTTTGTCAAGTTTCAAAGAGCTACTACAAACCATGTTGGATTTAGAGTTCCAAATTCATCTATCTATATAGGAGAGAACAGAGTGAAACCTAAAAATAAAAACTGCTACTGTAAAAGAACGCTTCAACCTAGAAGAACAAAATTTGGTGAGCTAAGTGGGATTTGTGTACTGATCATTACCAGCAAGTATCATCAAGATTGGATGAAAAAATATTTGGTGGTATTTCGTAACATCGTTATTTCTTGGAAGCTGGGCAACCTTTTTCAATGAAAATGCTTTTCCACAGTCTGTGCCTAGGGCTACTTGAAGAGGAAACAAACCATAGAGACAAAACTGAGAACTCCTTAACTTGTCAAATTTCAAAGAGCTACTACTAACCATGGTGGATTTAGATTTCCAATTTCATCTATCTATATAGGAGAGAACAGAGGGAAACCTAAATATAAATACTGCTAGTGTAGACGAACGCTTCAACCTAGAAGAACAAAATTTGGTGAGCTAAGTGGGATTTTTGTACTTGTCATTACCACCACGTATCATCAAGATTGGGTGAAAAAATATTTGCTGGTATTTCGGAAACTCGTTCTTTCTTAAAATCTTGGCTACCCCTCTCAATGAAAGTGCTTTTCCACAGTCTGTGCCTAGGGCTACTTGAAGAGGAAACAAACCATAGAGACAAAACTGAGAACTCCTTTTTTTGCCAGGTTTCAAAGAGCTACTACAAACCATGTTGGATTTCGAATTCCAAATTCATCTATCTATATAGAAGTGAACAGAGTGTAACCGAAATATAAAAACTGCTACTGTAGATTAACGCTTCAATCTAGAAGAACAAAATTTGGTGAGCCAAGAGGGATTTGTGTACTTATCATTAACAACAAGTATCATCAAGATTGGGTGAAAAAATATTTGCTAGTGTTTCGGAAACTCGTTATTTCTTAGGAGGTAGGCAACCCCTCTCAATGAAAGTGCTTTTCCACAGTCTGTGCCTAGCGCTACTTGAAGAGGAAACAAATCATAGAGACAAAACTGAGAACTCCTTTATTTTGTCAAGTTTCAAAGAGCTACTACAAACCATGTTGGTTTTGAGTTCCAAATTCATCTATCTATATAGGAGAGAACAGAGTGAAACCTAAAAATAAAAACTGCTATTGTAAAGGAACGCTTCAAACTAGAAGTACAAAATTTGGTGTGCAAAGTGGGATTTGTGTCCTTGTCATTACCACCACGTATCATCAAGATTGAGTGAAAAAATATTTGCTGGTATTTCGGAAACTCGTAATTTCTTGGAAGCTTGGCAACCCCTCTCAATGAAAGTGCTTTTCCACCATCTGTGCCTCGCGCTACTTGAACAGGAAACAAACCATAGAGACAAAACTGGGAACTCCTTTATTTTTTCAAGTTTCAAACAGCTAATACAAACCATGTTGGATTTATAGTTCCAAATTCATCTATCTATATAGGAGAGAACAGAGTGAAACCTAAAAATAAAAACTGCTAATGTAAAAAAACGCTCCAACCTAGAAGAACAAAATTTGGTGAGCCAAGTGGGATTTGTGTACTTGCCATACCACCACGTATCATCAAGATTGGGTGAAAAAATATTTGCTATTATTTCGGAAACTTTTTCTTTCTTAGAAGCTTGGCAACCCCTCTCAATGAAAGTGCTTTTCCAGTCTGATACTAGGGCTACTTGAAGAGGAAAAAAACCATTGAGACAAAACTGAGAACTGCTTTATTTTGTTAAGTTTCAAAGAGCTACTGCAAACCATGTTGGATTGAGAGTTCCAAATTCAACTATCTATATAGGAGAGAACAGAGTGAAACCTAAAAATAAAAACTGCTACTGTAAAGGAACACTTCAACCTAGAAGAACAAAATTTGGTGAGCCAAGTGGGATGTGTAATTGTCATTACCACCACGTTTAATCAAGATTGGGTGAAAAAATATTTGCTGGTATTTCGGAAACTCTTAATTTTTTGGAAGCTTGGCAACCCCTTTCAATGAAACTTCTTTTCCACAATCTCTGCATAGGGCTACCTGAAGAGGAAACAAAGCATAGAAAGAAACTGAGAACTCCTTTTTTTTTGTCAAGTTTCAAAGAGCTACTATAAACCATGTTGGATTTAGAGTTCAAAATTCATCTATCTATATAGGAGAGAACAGAGTGTAACCTAAATATAAAAACTGCTACTGTAGACGAACGCTTCAACCAAGAATAACAAAATTTGGTGAGCCAAGTGGGATTTGTGTACTGATCATTACAACCACGTATCATCAAGATTGGGTGAAAAAATATTTGCTGGTATTTTGGAAACTCGTTATTTCTAAGAAGCTTGGCAACCCCTCTCAATGAAAGTGCTTTTCAAGAGTCTGTTCCTAGGGATATTTCAAGAGGAAACAAACCATAGAGACAAAACTGAGATCTCATTTATTTTTTGAAGTTTCAACTAGCTACTACAAACCGTGTTGGATTTAGAATTCCAAATTCATCTCTCTATATAGGAGAGAAAAGAGTGAAACCTAAAAATATAAACTGCTACTTTAAAGGAACGCTTCAACCTCGAAGAACACAATTTGGTGAGCCAAGTGAGATTCGTGTACTTGTCATTACCACCACGTATCATCAAGATTGGCTTAAAAAAATATTTGCTGGTATTTCGGAAACTCGTTATTTCTTGGAAGCTTGGCAACCCCTTTCAATGAAAGTGCTTTTCCACAGTTTCTGCTTAGGGCTACTTGGAGAGGAAACAAACCATAGAGACAATACTGAAAACTCCTTTATTTTGTCAAGTTTCAAAGAGGTACTACAAACCATGTTGGATTTAGAGTTCCAAATTCATCTATCTATATAGGAGAGAAGAGTGAAACCTAAATATATAAACTGCTACTAAAGACGAAAGCTTCAACCTAGAAGAAGAATATTTGGTGAGCCAAGTGGGTTTTGTGTACTGATCATTACTACCAAGTATCATCAAGACTGGGTTAAAAAATATTTGCAGGTATTTCGGAAACTAGTTATTTTGTTAGAAGCTTGGCAACCCCTCTCAATGAAAGTGTTTTTCCACAGACTGTTCCTAGGGCTACTTGAAGAGTAAACAAACCATAGAGACAAAACTGAGAACTTTTTTATTTTTTCAAGTTTCAAAGACCTACTACAAACCATGTTGGATTTAGAGTTCCAAAATCTTCTATCTATATAGGAGAGAAAAGAGTGAAACCTAAAAATAAAAACTGCTACTGTAAAGGAATGCTTAAACCTAGAAGAACAAAATTTTTTGAGTCAAGTGGGATTTGTGTACTTGTCATTACCACCACGTATCTTCAAGTTTGGGTGAAAAAAATATTTGCTGGTATTTCGGAAGCTAATTATTTCTTAGAAGCTTGGCAACCCCTCTCAATGAAAGTGCTTCTCTACAGTCTGTGCCTAGGGCTACTTGAAGAGGAAACAAACTATCTAGAGAAAACTGAGAACTACTTTATTTTATCAAGTATCAAAGAGCTACTACAAACCATGTTGTATTTAGCGTTCCAAAGTCATCTATCTATATAGAAGAGAACAGAGTGAAACCTAAAACTGAAAACTGCTACTGTAGACGAACGCTTCAACCTAGAAGAACAAAATTCGGTGAGCCAAGTGGGATTTGTGTACTTGTCATTACCACCACGTATCATCAAGATTGGGTGAAAAAATATTTGCTGGTATTTCAGAAACTCGTAATTTCTTGGAAGCTAGGCAACCCCTTTCAATGAAAGTGCATTTCCACAGTATCTGCTTAGGGCTAATTTAAGAGGAAACAAACCATAGAGACAAAACTGAGAACTCCTTTATTATGTCAAGTTTCAAAGAGCTACTAGAAACCATGTTGGATTTAGAGTTCCAAATTCATCTATCTATATAGGAGAGAACAGAGTGAAACCTAAGTATAAAAACTGTTATTGTAGACGAACGCTTCAACCTAGAAGAACAAAATTTGGTGAGCCAAGTGAGATTTGTGTACTTGTCATTACCACCACGTATCATCAAGATTGGGTGAAAAAATATTTGCTGGTATTTCGGAAACTAGTTCTTTCTTAGAAGCTCGGCAACCCCTCTCAATGAAAGTGCTTTTCCACAGTCTGTGCCTAGGGCTACTTGAAGAAGAAACAAACAATAGAGACAAAACTGAGAACTCTTTATTTTGTAATGTTTCAAAGAGCTACTGCAAACCATGTTGGATTTAGAGTTACAAATTCATCTATCTATATAAGAGAGAACAGAGTGAAACATAAAAATATAAACTGCTACTGTAAAGGAACGCTTCAAACTAGAAGAACAAAATTCGGTGAGCAATTTGGGATTTGTGAACCTATTATTTCCACCAAGTATCATCAAGATTGGGTGAAAAAATATTTGCTCGTATTTCCGAAACTCGTTATTTCTTGGAAGCTTGGCAACAGCTGTCAATGAAAATGCATTTCCACAGTCTGTACCTAGGGCTACATGAAGAGGAAACAAACCATAGAGTCAAAACTGAGAACTCCTTTATTTTGTCACGTTTCAAAGAGCTACTGCAAACCATGTTGGATTTAGAGTTCCAAATTCATCTATGTATATAGGAGAGAACAGTGGGAAACCTAAATATAATAACTGCTACTGTAGAAGAACGCTTCAACCTAGAAGAACAAAAATTGGTGAGTCACGTGGGATTTGTGTACCGTTTATTACCACCAAGTATCATCAAGATTGGGTGAAAAAATCTTTGCTGGTATTTCAGAAACTCGTTATTTCTTGGAAGGTTTGCACCCATTTCAATGAAAGTGCTTTTTCACAGTCTGTTACTAGGGCTACTTGAAGAGGAAACAAACCATAGAGAAAAAACTGAGAACTCCTTTATTTTGTCAAGTTTCATAGAGCTACTACAAAACATGTTGGATTTATAGTTCCAAATAAATCTATTTATATAGAAGAGAATGAAGTGAAACCTAAAAATAAAAACTGCTAATGAAAACGAACGTTTCAACCTATAAGGACAAAATTTGGTGAGCCAAGTGCGATTTGTGTACTTGTCATTACCACAACGTATCATCAAGATTGGGTGAAAAAATACTTGCTGGTATTTCGGAAAGTCGTAATTTCTTGGAAGCTTGGCAACCCTTTTCAATGAAAGTGCTTTTCCACAGTCTCTGCTTAGGGCTACTTGAAGACGAAACAAATCATAGAGACAAAACTGAGAACTACTTTTTTTTGTAAAGTTTCAAAGAGCTACTACGAACCATGTTGAATTTAGAGTTCAAAATTCATCTATGTATACAGGAGAGAACAGAGGGAAACCTAAAAATACAAACTGCTACTGTAAACGAACGCTTCAAACTAGAAGAAAAAAATTTGGTGAGTAAAGTGGGATTTGTGTCCCGATCATTACCACCAATAATCATCACGTTTGGGTGAAAAAATATTTGCTCGTATATCGGAAACTCGTTATTTCTTGGAAGATTGGCAACACCTCTCAATGAAAGTCCTTTTCCACAGTCTGTGCATGGGATACTTGAAGAGGAAACAAACCATAGAGACAAAACTGAGATCTACTTTATTTTGTCAAGTTTCAAAGAGCTACTACAAACCATGTTGGATTTAGAGTTCCAAATTCATCTATCTATATAAGAGAGAACAGAGTGAAAACTAAATATAAAATCTGCTACTGTATACGAACCCTTCAACCTAGAAGAACACAATTTGTTGAGCCAAGTGGGATTTGTGAACAGATCATTACCACCAAGTATCATCAAGATTGGGTGAAAAAATATTTGCTGGTATTTCGGAAACTCGTTATTTCTTAGAAACTTGGCAACACCTCTCAATGAAAGTGCTTTTCCACAGTCTGTGCCTACGGCTACTTGAAGAGGAAACAAACCATAGAGACAA
>NW_027515905.1:0-38997 GCF_048772815.1 Callospermophilus lateralis
CTTGAAGCAGCCCAAGGCAGAGACTGCCTAAAGACATTTTCATTGGAAAGGTGTGCCAGGCGTCCAAAAGTACTGGTTTTCTAAAATCTCGGCAAACATTTTTTCACCCAATCTGGATGATTCTCTGCGGCAGTGATCAGTTCACTAAGCCCACTTGGCTGCCCAATTTTCACTCTTCTAGGTTGAAGCGTTCGTTTCCAGTAAGAGTTTGAATTTTTAGGTTTCACTCTGTTTTCTCCTATATAGATAGATGTGTTGGTAACTCTAAATGAAACACGGTTTGTGCTAGCTCTTTGAAAATTGACAAAATAAAGTAGTTCTAAGTTCTGTATCTAAGCTTTGTCTCCTCTTGAAGCAGCCCTAGGCAGAGACTGCCAAAAGACATTTTCATTTGAAAGGTGTGCCAAGCGTCCAAAAGTACTGGTTTTCTGCAATTTCGGCAAACATTTTTTCAACCAATATTGATGATTCTCTGTGGTAGTGACCAGTTCACTAAGCCCACATGGCTTCCCAATTTTCACTCTTCTAGGTTGAAGCGTTCGTTTCCAGTAAGAGTTTGAATTTTTAGGTTTCACTGTGTTTTCTCCTATATTGATAGATGTGTTGGGAACTCTAAATGAAACACGGTAGGTGCTAGCTTTTGAAAATTGGAAAAAAAATGTAGTTCTAAGTTCTGTCTCTATGGTTTGTTTCCTCTTGAAGCAGCCCTCGGCAGAGAGTGCCTAAAGACATTTTCATTGGAAAGGTGTGCCAAGCGTCCAAAAGTACTGGTTTTCTGAAATCTCGGCAAACATTTTTTCACCCAATCTTGATGATTCTCTGTGGTAATGATCAGTTGACTAAGTCAACTTGGCTGCCCAGTTTTCACTCTTCTAGGTTGAAGCGTTCGTTTCCATTAAGTGTTTGAATTTTTAGGTTTCACTCGGTTTTCTCCTATATAGATAGATGTGTTCGGAACTCTAAATGAAACACGTTTTGTGCTAGCTCTTTGAAAATTGACAAAATAAAGTAGTTTTAGGTTCTGTCTTTATGGTTTGTTTCCTCTTGAAGCAGCCCTAACTGGAGACTGCCTAAATACACTTTCATTGGAAAGGTGTGCCAAGCGTCCAAAAGTACTGGTTTTCTGAAATCTCGGCAAACATTTTTTCACCCAATCTGGATGATTCTCTGTGGTAGTGATCAGTTCACTAAGTCCACTTGGCTGCCCAATTTTCACTCTTCTAGGTTGAAGCGTTCGTTTCCAGTAAGAGTTTGAATTTTTAGGTATCACTCTGTTTTGTCCTATATAGATAGATGTGTTGGGAACTCTAAATGAAACACGGTTTGTGCTAGCTCTTTGAAAATTGAAAAAAAAAAGTAGTTCTAAGTTCTGTCTCTAAGGTTTGTTTCCTCTTGAAGCAGCCCTAAGCAGAGACTGCCTAAAGACATTTTCATTGGAAAGGTGTGCCAAGCGTTCAAAAGTACTTGTTTTCTGAAATCTCGTCAAACCTTTTTTCACCCAATCTTGATGAGACATTGTGGTAATGATCAGTTCACTGAGCCCACTTGGCTGCCCAATTTTCAATCTTCTAGGTTGAAGCGTTCGTTTCCAGTAAGAGTTTGAATTTTTAGGTTTCACTCTGTTTTCTCCCATATAGATAGATGTGTTGGGAACTCTAAATGAAACACGGTTTTTGCTAGCTCTTTGAAAATTGACAAAATAAAGTAGTTTTAGGTTCTGTCTCTATGGTTTGTTTCCTCTTGAAGCAGCCCTAACTAGAGACTGCCTAAATACACTTTCATTGGAAAGGTGTGCCAAGCGTCCAAAAGTACTGGTTTTCTGAAATCTCGGCAAACATTTTTTCACCCAATCTTGATGAGACATGGTGGTAAAGATCAGTTCACTAAGCACACTTGGCTGCCCAATATTCACTCTTCTAGGTTGAAGCGTAAATTTCCAGTAAGAGTTTGAATTTTCAGGTTTCACTCTGTTTTCTCCTTTATAGATAGATGTTTTTGGAACAATAAATGAAACACGGTTTGTTTTAGCTCTTTGAAAATTGACAAAATAAAGTAGTTTTAGGTTCTGTCTCTATGGATTGTTTCCTCTTGAAGCAGCCCTAACTAGAGACTGCCTAAATACACTTTCATTGCAAAGGTGTGCCAAGCGTCCAAAAGTACTGGTTTTCTGAAATCTCGGCAAACATTTTTCACCCAATCTTGTTGTGACATTGTGGTAATGATCAGTTCACTAAGCCCACTTGGCTGCCCAATTTTCACTCTTCTAGTTTGAAGCGTTCGTTTCCAGTTAGTGTTTGAATTTTTAGGTTTCACTCTGTTTTCTCCTATATAGATAGATGTGTTGGGAACTCTAAATGAAACACGGTTTGTGCTAGCTCTTTGAAAATTGACAAAATAAAGTAGTTCTAAGTTCTCTCTCTATGGTTTGTTTCCTCTTGAAGCAGCCCTAACTAGAGACTGCCTAAATACACTTTCATTGCAAAGGTGTGCCAAGCGTCCAAAAGTACTGGTTTTCTGAAATCTCGGCAAACATTTTTCACCCAATCTTGTTGTGACATTGTGGTAATGATCAGTTCACTAAGCCCACTTGGCTGCCCAATTTTCACTCTTCTAGTTTGAAGCGTTCGTTTCCAGTTAGTGTTTGAATTTTTAGGTTTCACTCTGTTTTCTCCTATATAGATAGATGTGTTGGGAACACTAAGTGAAACACGGTACATGCCAGCTCTTTGAAAATTGAAAAAAAAGTAGTTCTAAGTTCTGTCTCTAAGGTTTGTTTCCTCTTGAAGCAGCCCTAGGCAGAGACTGCCAAAAGACATTTTCATTGGAAAGGTGTGCCAAGCGTCCAAAAGCACTGGTTTTCTGAAATCTCGGCAAACATTTTTTGACCCAATATTGATGATTCTCTGTGGTACTGACCAGTTCACTAAGCCCACATGGCTGCCCAATTTTCACTCTTCTAGGTTGAAGCGTTCGTTTCCAGTAAGAGTTTGAATTTTTAGGTTTCACTCTGTTTTCTCCTATATAGATAGATGTGTTTGGAACTCTAAATGAAACATGGTTTGTGCTAGCTCTTTGAAAATTGACAAAACAAAGTAGATTTAGGTTCTGTCTCTATGGTTTGTTTCCTCTTGAAGCAGCCCTAACTAGAGACTGCCTAAATACACTTTCATTGGAAACGTGTGCCAAGCGTCCAAAAGTACTGGTTTTCTGAAATCTCGGCAAACATTTTTTCACCCAATCTTGATGAGACATTGTGGTAATGATCAGTTCACTAAGCACACTTGGCTGCCCAATATTCACTCTTCTAGGTTGAAACTTAAGTTTCCAGTAAGAGTTTGAATTTTTAGGTTTCACTCTGTTATCTCCTTTATAGATAGATGTTTTTTTAACACTAAATGAAACACGGTTTGTTTTTGCTCTTTGAAAATTGACAAAATAAAGTAGTTTTAGGTTCTGTCTCTATGGTTTGTTTCCTCTTGAAGCAACCCTAACTAGAGACTGCCTAAATACACTTTCATTGGACAGGTGCGCCAAGCGTCCTAAAGTACTGGTTTTCTGAAATCTTGGCAAACATTTTTTCACCCAATCTTGATGATTCTCTGTGGTAATGATCAGTTCACTAAGTCCACTTGGCTGCCCAATTTTCACTCTTCTAGGTTGAAGCTTTCGTTTCCAGTAAGAGTTTGAATTTTTAGGTTTCACTCTGTTATCTCCTATATAGATAGATGTGCTGGGAACTCTAAATGAAACACGGTTTGTGCTAGCTCTTTGAAAATTGACAAAATAAAGTACTTCTAAGTTCTGTCTCTAAGGTTTGTTTCCTCTTGAAGCAGCCCTAAGCAGAGACTGCCTAAAGACATTTTCATTGCAAAGGTGTGCCAAGCGTCCAAAAGTACTGGTTTTCTGAAATCTCGCCAAACCTTTTTTCACCCAATCTTGATGAGACATTGTGGTAATGATCAGTTCACTAAGCCCACTTGGCTGCCCAATTTTCACTCTTCTAGGTTGAATCGTTCATTTCCAGTAAGAGTTTGAATTTTTAGGTTTCACTCTGTTTTCTCCTATATAGATAGATGTGTTGGGAACTCTAAATGAAACACGGTTTGTGCTAGCTCTTTCAAAATTGACAAAATAAAGTAGTTTTAGGTTCTGTCTCTATGGTTTGTTTCCTCTTGAAGCAGCCCTAAGTAGAGACTGCCTAAATACACTTTCATTGGACAGGTGTGCCAAGCGTCCAAAAGTACTGGTTTTCTGAAATCTCGGCAAAAATTTTTTCACCCAATCTTGATGATTCTCTGTGGTAGTGATCAGTTCACTAAGCCCACTTGGCTGCCCAATTTTCACTCTTCTAGGTTGAAGCGTTCGTTTCCAGTAAGAATTTGAATTTTTAGGTTTTACTCTGTTTTCTCCTATATAGATAGATGTGTTGGGATCTCTAAATGAAACACGGTTTGTGCTATCTCTTTGAAAATTGACAAAATAAAGTAGTTCTAAGTTCTGTCTCTAAGGTTTGTTTCCTCTTGAAGCAGCCCTAAGCAGAGACTGCCTAAAGACATTTTCATTGGAAAGGTGTGCCAAGGGTCCAAAAGTAATGGTTTTCTGAAATCTCGGCAAACCTTTTTTCACCCAATCTTGATGAGACATTGTGGTAATGATCAGTTCACTAAGCCCACTTGGCTGCCCAATTTTCACTCTTCTAGGTTGAAGCGTTCGTTTCCAGTAAGAGTTTGAATTTTTAGGTTTCACTCTGTTTTGTCCTATATAGATAGATGTGTTGGGAACACTAAATGAAACACGGTTTGCGCTAGCTCTCTGAAAATTGACAAAATAATGTAGTTCTAAGTTCTGTCTCTAAGGTTTATTTCCTCTTGAAGCAGCCCTAAGCAGAGACTGCCTAAAGACATTTTAATTGGAAGGTGTGCGAAGCGTCCAAAAGTACTGGTTTTCTGAAATCTCGGCAAACCTTTTTTCACCCAATGTTTATGAGACATATTGTAATGATCAGTTCACTAAGCCCACTTGGCTGCCCAATTTTCACTCTTCTAGGTTGAAGCGTTCGTTTCCAGTAAGAGTTTGAATTTTTAGGTTTCACTCTGTTTTCTCCTATATAGATAGATCTGTTGGGAAATCTAAATGAAACACGGTTTGTGCTAGATCTTTGAGAATTGACAAAATTAAGTAGTTTTATGTTCTGTCTCTGTGGATTGTTTCCTCTTGAAGTAGCCGTAACTAGAGACTGCCTAAAAACACTTTCATTGGAAAGGTGTGCCAAGCGATCAAAAGTACTGTTTTTCTGAAATCTCGGCAAACATTTTTTCACCCAATCTTGATGATTCTCTGTGGTAAAGATCAGTTCACTAAGTCCACTTGGCTGCCCAATTTTTAATCTTCTAGGTTGAAGCGTTCGTTTCCAGTAAGAGTTTGAATTTTTAGGTTTCACTCCGTTTTCTCCTATATAGATAGATGTGTTGGGAACTCTAAATGAAACACGGTTTGTGCTAGCTCTTTGAAAATTGACAAAATAAAGTAGTTTTACGTTCTGTCTCTATGGTTTGTTTCCTCTTGAAGCAGCCCTAACTAGAGACTGCCTAAATACACTTTCATTGGAAAGGTTTGCCAAGCGTCCAAAAGTACTGGTTTTCTGAAATCTCGGCAAACATTTTTTCACCCAATATTGATGATTCTCTGTGGTAGTGATCAGTTCACTAAGCCCACTTGGCTGCCCAATTTTCACTCTTCTAGGTTGAAGCGTTCGTTTCCAGTAAGAGTTTTAATTTATAGGTTTCATTGTGTTTTCTCCTATACAGATAGATGTGTTGAAAACTCTAAATGAAACACGGTAGGTGCTAGCTCTTTGAAAATTGAAAAAAAAGTAGTTCTAAGTTCTGTCTCCATGGTTTGTTTCCTCTTGATGCAGCCCTAGGCAGAGACTGCTTAAAGACATTTTCATTGGAAAGGTGTGCCAAGCGTCTAAAAGTACTGGTTTTCTGAAATCTCGGCAAACATTTTTTCACCCAATCTTGATGATTCTCTGTGGTTGATCAGTTCACTATGTCCACTTGGGTGCCCAATTTTCACTCTTCTAGGTTGAAGCGTTCGTTTCCAGTAAGAGTTTGAATTTTTAGGTTTCACTCTGTATTCTCCTATATAGATAGATGTGTTGGGAACTCTAAATGAAACACGGTAGGTGCTAGCTCTTTGAAAATTGAAAACAAAAAGTAGTTCTAAGTTCTTTCACTATGGTTTGTTTCCTCTTGAAGCAGCCCAAGGCAGAGACTGCCTAAAGACATTTTCATTGGAAAGGTGTGCCAGGCGTCCAAAAGTACTGGTTTTCTAAAATCTCGGCAAACATTTTTTCACCCAATCTGGATGATTCTCTGCGGCAGTGATCAGTTCACTAAGCCCACTTGGCTGCCCAATTTTCACTCTTCTAGGTTGAAGCGTTCGTTTCCAGTAAGAGTTTGAATTTTTAGGTTTCACTCTGTTTTCTCCTATATAGATAGATGTGTTGGTAACTCTAAATGAAACACGGTTTGTGCTAGCTCTTTGAAAATTGACAAAATAAAGTAGTTCTAAGTTCTGTATCTAAGCTTTGTCTCCTCTTGAAGCAGCCCTAGGCAGAGACTGCCTAAATACACTTTCATTGGACAGGTGTGCCAAGCGTCCAAAAGTACTGGTTTTCTGAAATCTCGGCAAAAATTTTTTCACCCAATCTTTATGATTCTCTGTGGCAGTGATCAGTTCACTAAGCCCACTTATCTGCCCAATTTTCACTCTTCTAGGTTGAAGCGTTCGTTTCCAGTAGGAGTTTGAATTTTTAGGTTTCACTGTGTTCTCTCCTTTATAGATAGATGTGTTTGGAACTCTAAATGAAACACGGTTTGTGCTAGCTCTTTGAAAATTGACAAAATAAAGTAGATTTAGGTTCTGTCTTTATGGTTTGTTTCCTCTTGAAGCAGCCCTAACTAGAGACTGCCTAAATACACTTTCATTGGAAAGGTGTGCCAAGCATCCTAAAGTACTGGTTTTCTGAAATCTCGTCAAAATTTTTTTCACCCAATCTTGATGATTCTCTGTGGTAGTTATCAGTTCACTAAGTCCACTTGGCTGCCCAATTTTCACTCTTCTAGGTTGAAGCGTTCGATTCCAGTAAGAGTTTGAATTTTTAGGTTTCACTCTGTTTTCTCCTCTATAGATAGATGTGTTGGGAAATCTAAATTAAACATGGTTTGTGCTAGATCTTTGAAAATTGACAAAATAAAGTAGTTTTATGTTCTGTCTCAATGGATTGCTTTCTCTTGAAGAAGCCCTAACTACAGACTGCCTAAAGACATTTTCATTGGAAAGGTGTGCCAAGCGTCCAAAAGTACTGGTTTTCTAAAATCTCGGCAAACATTTTTTCACCCAATCTGGATGATTCTCTGTGGTAGTGATCAGTTCACTAAGCCCACTTGGCTGCCCAATTTTCACTCTTGTTGGTTGAAGCGTTCGTTTCCAGTAAGAGTTTGAATTTTTAGGTTTCACTCTGATTTCTCCTATATAGATAGATGTGTTGGGAACTCTAAATGAAACACGGTTTGTGCTAGCTCTTTGAAAATTGACAAAATAAATTAGTTCTAAGTTCTGTCTCTAAGGTTTGTTTCCTCTTGAAGCAGCCCTAGTCAGAGACTGCTTAAAGACATTTTCATTGGAAAGTTGTGCCAAGCGTCCAAAAGTACTGGTTTTCTGATATCTCGGCAAACATTTTTTCACCCAATCTTGATGAGACATTGTGGTAATGATCAGTTCACTAAGCACACTTGGCTGCCCAATATTCACTCTTCTAGGTTGAAGCGTAAGTTTCCAGTAAGAGTTTGAATTTTTAGGTTTCACTCTTTTTCTCATTTATAGATAGATCTTTTTGGAACACTAAATGAAACACGGTTTGTTTTAGCTTTTTGAAAATTGACAAAATAAAGTAGTTTTAGGTTCTGTCTCTATGGTTGTTTTTTTTTGAAGCAGCCCTAGGCAGAGACTGCCTAAAGACATTTTCATTGGAAAGGTGTGCCAAGCGTCCAAAAGTACTGGTTTTCTAAAATCTCGGCAAACATTTTTTCACCCAATCTGGATGATTCTCTGTGGTAGTGATCAGTTCACTAAGCCCACTTGGCTGCCCAATTTTCACTCTTCTAGGTTGAAGCGTTCGTTTCCAGTAAGAGTTTGAATTTTTAGGTTTCACTCTGTTTTCTCCTATATAGATAGATGTGTTGGGAACTCTAAATGAAACACGGTTTGTGCTAGCTCTTTGAAAATTGACAAAATAAAGTAGTTCTAAGTTCTGTCTCTAAGGTTTGTTTCCTCTTGAAGCAGCCCTAGGCAGAGACTGCCAAAAGACATTTTCATTGGAAAGGTGTGCCCAGCCTCCAAAAGTACTGGTTTTCTGAAATCTCGGCAAACATTTTTTCACCCAATATTGATGATTCTCTGTGGTAGTGACCAGTTCACTAAGCCCACTTGGCTGCCCAATTTTCACTCTTCTAGGTTGAAGCGTTCGTTTCCAGTAATAGTTTGAATTTTTAGGTTTCACTGTGTTTTCTCCTATATAGATAGATGTGTTTGGAACTCTAAATGAAACACGGTTTGTGCTAGCTCTTTGAAAATTGACAAAATAAAGTAGATTTAGGTTCTGTCTCTATGGTTTGTTTCCTCTTGAAGCAGCCCTAACTAGAGACTGCCTAAATACACTTTCATTGGAAACGTGTGCCAAGCGTCCAAAAGTACTGGTTTTCTGAAATCTCGGCAAACATTTTTTCACCCAATCTTGATGATTCTCTGTGGTAGTGATCAGATCACTAAGTCAACTTGGCTGCCCAATTTTCACTTTTCTAGGTTGAAGCGTTCGTTTCCAGTAAGAGTTTGAATTTTTAGGTTTCACTCTGTTTTCTCCTATATAGATAGATGTGTTGGGAACTCTAAATGAAACACGGTAGGTGCTAGCTCTTTGAAAATTGAAAAAAAAAGTAGTTCTAAGTTCTGTCTCTATGGTTTGTTTCCTCTTGAAGCAGCCCTAGTCAGAGACTGTCGCGACCCCTTGCCCGCAAGGAAGACGCAACTCAGGAATCTTCTTTCAGCAGTGTATTCAGGCCTTGATTTAAGTATCTTTTAGTGACTCCCTTTCTTTCTTCTTCTTTTTCTTCTCTCTCGAGGGCCCAAGCACAGCCTAATTAAACCTCCCATGTACCAATCTTAAGCCGCCGCGTGGGTCTTTCTTATAGGGTGGCAAGAGATAGCGTGCCAACTCTCCACAAAGGAATTTGCTTATCACAGGCCACAGTGGAAGCCGGCGCCATCTTCTAATGGCGGCCACAATTTACAAGAATGGCTTACTACAGTTCCCCCTTCTAATTTATAAAACAATGCAGGCGAAAGTAGAGGTCCTATCCTACTGTGCAGAAGTGGCTGCAATGTATGGTTCAGTCCTAAGGAGGCGCCTTCCCCAGACCTGACCCCATATCAGCCGACGCCTTTTTTCGTAGGGCGGGGGTGTGGACGTCAAACCCGCATGCAATAGGACATGCTTTCCTTGAGGTCCATTGAGGGATCACTCAAGTGCAGTGCTTTGCCTCGCATCCTGCATCGTGATGAAGGTGGACGAAGGGGGACAGCTAAGGCTGAACTGTGGCTGTTTACAACGACAAACGAGTTGACAGCACCCTGAAAGAAAGGCACGGACTTTAAGGCAATAGAGAAGCATTAGTGTGGAAACCCACCTGCGTGCAATGGCAGCAAGACCGGCAGAGTGCAAGGGCTTTCCAACACTAAGAGAATAACGAGGAAAGACATGTCGATCCCAGTGCAATGTTATAACAACTTGGGGTGCAACGACCATGTCAAAGATTTACTGTTTAAGCTGCGCAAGCCAGACTTGAGGTGAATTGCCATTTTCTAAAGCTGCAAGAGCTTGGATGATCATAGCCTTATCGTGAGCATTGCGGGCCTTGAGACGACAGAGAAACCACAAACAGAGAAACATACCGAAGCAACACATTGCACCAAAAATGCCTACCCCCACCCACTCTTTAAAAAAGGAAAAAGCAGAAGATATCCAATCTGTGAATTGACCCAAAGTCACGGGATCAACACGGGTGTTATTCAAGACAGCTATCTGGGTTAGTTGAGACTGGATCATGTCTTTCGCTTCCATGGACCAATTTCCAGCCAGATATTCGCCAATGATGCGGGAAGCATTCCTGGAATCATTAAATCTGACAGAGGTTATGCATAAATGTGCACGTTGGTCAACACAACCCAAAAGTACTAAGTCAGCCAATTCTTCTACCTGAGCTTGGAGTAAATCTATTCTTTGGTTGGCAGCTAAAATCCCTGACAAAATATGTTAATTAATTGTATTTTGGGATTCAAGTATAGTGGAAGTTTGTTGGACAACTTGATTAATGGTGGCAGCAGTTTGTACTTGATTGGCCATAGCCACTCCGGCCGTAACCGCTGCAGCAGCAGATATCGCCACGGCTGTCACTATAGCCGCTGTGATCCCAAAATCTCTGCGGACTCTAAGTAGCTCAACAATAGGGAATTTATCAGGATCCGCAGTGACCGGGATTGGGACGAAAGTTGGAATTTTCATAATCACTGCTACAGTCCAGGAACCATTCCAACACTCAGATAAGAGACAGGTAGTATGAGAACAATCCAGCATCCCCGATGAGGTGGCCTTAGCCAAAAGGAATAAGAAGGGGGATTGGACACAGACCATTGCAGGAGGCAATGTGGCATTATACAACAGAGAGTTGAATGAAACAGATGTAAGTCTATTACCTTGTTCACTTTCCCTAACAGTACCAGAAATATTAGCCAGCCAACTTTGGCTCCTACCAACTGAGCCAGTGCAGAAATATCGGCTGAAGCCCCCTTTTCATTAGAAATCAGCCATTGAAACCAGGACCAACCTACTCCTGTAGAGGAGCTGGCACTATTGTTAAAGTTATAAACATACCTATTAAGAGAGGGGGGAAAGGAGAAACCTTTAGCAACTTGATGTTTCTCCCAAGAATGATCCTGACAAGGCGTAAATATTGGGGGGAAATCAAGATTAGGGGAACAGTAAGGAGAGGCCTTAAAATGAATGGCATTATAAATACTACTAGAAGAAGGAGGCACTGGGATTAGTACCTCGGAGATAATAGCCAAGGTAGTTATGTTGAGAGCAGAGCTGCTGTTTGCGGGGGTCCCTGAGCCTGATTGCTTCTCCGAAGCTACCTTGCTCAATACACCACTGATAATTTTTCCTGAGACCTGATTGGACCGCAGTTAGTCAAATTTTTGGTCTTAAGGCTAATGCAATTAGCGTTTCTAAGGCTGAAACAAAAAACTCCTGTAAGATTAACTTGAGATTGATTAAAAATTCTCTCCATGTCCCCTCTAGGAGAGGCACAGGGAGTAGACATCTCACATGAGGTAGAAAAAAGAGTGGAGAGGACACTAGAATTACCATGAACCGGCATCGGCATTGGCCAGGCCCGTGCCACTGCCCACCACCGCATTGGTGTTGCCTGTGCCATTGGCACCAGCACCAGAGCCAGAGCACTTAGCAGAATGAAGATCCTCATCACAGGATTGTTGTGGTTCTCTTGTTGCTGGTCAGCTGATGTCGAGACTCTTCTTGTCAAGCGTTCAGGGACCCACAACGGTTCCGTACGATCCTGGGGAAAAACACATACAGATCCTCGTGCCCATGTCAGCACGGGGTCAGGGCCATTCCATTGGCACGTAAGAACATCCTTCCACTTAACATAGCCAATCACAGAGGGCTGAGGGGACACATGTCTATCGGCCGCAGAGCGACCATGAATATCCATATTCAAAAAATTAATGGTAAAGAGAGCTAAGGACAGGCGTTCTTTAGGAGTGTGTTCAGCTCCTATTCCCCCTTTTTGTTTTTGTAAAGTTTCCTTTAAGGTGCGATGAGCACGCTCAACAATGCCTTGTCTTTGAGGATTATAAGGTAAACCATGAGTAAGTTGCACTCCCATAGTAGAACAAAAAGCTGTAAATTGTCTGCCAGTATAAGCAGGTCCATTATCAGTCTTAAGGGATGCAGGTGCACCCCATGCTGCCCATGCCTCTAAACAGTGAGTAATGACATTACGTGCCTTTTCTCCCGATAAAGCAGAAGCATGGATAATTCCAGAGCACGTATCAACGGACACATGCACATACTTAAGGTTACCAAAGTCAGGTATATGTGTCACATCCATTTGCCAAACAACCAATGGCTTTAATCCCCGTGGGTTTACTCCATAATTAGGGGGATGAAGAAATGTGACACAATGGGGACATTGCAATACTATCTGCCGAGCATCCGCTCTTGAAATGGAAAAACGCCTGCGCAACGTTAATGCATTAACATGGAAGTTTTGGTGAAACAATTTAGCCCCCTCTAAGGAGGAAGCCAAGCATATAAATTGACTTCTAGTGGCTAAGTCCGCACAGGCATTACCTTGGGATAACGGACCAGGAAGAGAGGTGTGAGCCCTGATATGCATTGGATAAAAAGAAGCAGTGCGGTTAGAGATAAGCTGTTGAAGCTGAGTAAAGTAAACAGACACATTGTGGGCATCACTAATAGTTCCCACGGCCTCCAGGACTTTTAGTGCTTGTACCACATAGCTGGAGTCTGAAATAAGATTAAAAGGAAAAGAACACTGTTTAAAAACTTCAATAACAATTTGTAGTTCTACCCATTGTGGATTTCCAGGAGCAAATTGATGCTGGATAGGGGGAGAGTCATTAATTACGTAGGCTCCCATTCCAGACTTGGAACCATCAGTAAAAATGTTAACAGCCCCCGGAATTGGACTGGATGAAGTTACCTTAGGGAAAATGATGGGATGTTCTTTAACAAAATGGAGTAATGGATGAGAAGGGTAGTGATTATCAATACTCCCTTGAAACGAGCAACACAGAATAGCCCAGTTGTCTAGAGTAGCACATAAAACATTAAGTTGAGCTTTAGTGTAGGGTATGATAAGAGAAGAAGGTGATTGGCCGAAAAATTGAATGCTTTGTTGAATCCCTTTAAGTGCCAATGCTGCAACAGCATCAGGATAATATTCTAAGGATTTTCCTGGGGATACATATGGGTGGATCCATAGTAAAGGCCCATCTTGCCACAGTACTCCAGTAGGCTGCCGCATAGTGGCAAGCACACATAACTGGAAAGGTTTATCACTCTGGAACCTGCATAGAGTGGCCTGCTGTATAGCTTGTTCTACTTCTATAAGGGCCGCTCTAGCCTCAGTAGTGAGGCGACGAGGGGAAGCAAGATCTGGATCACCCTTAAGAGTAGCATACAAAGGCTGGAGCACAATATTAGGAATATGTAAATATCCTCTTATCCAATTAATATCTCCCAGCAATTTTTGAAAATCATTTAAAGTTCGGAGATCTTGAGTCCTGATGGTAATTTTTTGTGGTTTTAATTTGTCATACCCAATTGTCGCTCCCAAAAACCTGATAGAATCCCCCGTTGGAACCTTTTCAGGTGCGATGTGCAGTCCATGTTGAGCCAACAGCATCACGAGTTCTTTATAAGCCTCATAAACTGTCTGTTTTAATTTTGCGGCCAATAACACATCATCCATATAGTGAATGATCTTGGTGGAGGAATACTTATGTCTGAGAGGTGCGAGTGCCTTTCCCACATACATCTGGCACATCGTGGGACTGTTAGCCATTCCCTGTGGCAACACCACCCACTCAAACCTTTGATCTGGTTCCTCATGATTACACGAGGGAAGGGTGAAAGCAAAACGTTGGGAATCTTTAGGATGCAAAGGAATGGAAAAGAAACAGTCTTTAATGTCAATAACAATTATATGCCAGCCTTGAGGAACAGAGGAGAGCAGAGGCAGCCCTCTTTGAATGGGCCCCATAAGCTGCATCTGAGCATTAACTGCTCGTAGATCATGCAGTAGGCGCCACTTCCCTGATTTTTTCTTAATGACAAATATGGGAGTATTCCATGGAGAAGTAGAAGGTTGGATGTGACCCAAATCAAGTTGTTCTTTGACTAGATCATGGGCTGCTGCCAGTTTAACCGAGGGAAGAGGCCACTGAGGCACCCAAACAGGCTCCTCGGTGAGCCATGTTATGGGTATTTGAGCCCCAGTGGCCCCTAGGAAAAACCCAGACCAAACCTGTTAAGCTTTTGATGACCTTGCACAGGATGCTTACGTCCCTGTAGGTGCCTCCCTAGTCCTAGACCTGGCTTATACCCCATATTTTGCATGATATGTTGAGACACTGGGGAATAGTCATTACTAAGAGTGAACCCCATGTCTTTCATCAGATCACGGCCCCATAAAGAAATAGGTAAATCAAGTACATAAGGCTGAAAGGTACCATCGTGTCCTTCCGAGTCCTTCCAAGATAGATGTCTACAGCTGATTTGAGGGGCTTGGGCATATCCAAGTCCTCTTAAGGATTGATCAGAAGCCTGCACTGGCCATCCCCTAGACCAGTCCTTAAGGGCTATGATACTACGATCTGCTCCTGTGTCCAGCAATCCCACAATAGATTTACCTTCTATGCTTAATTCCAAAGTGGGGCGATTGCTCATATCCAGTGACAAATAGGCACAATTTCCTCCGGTGGTACCAATCTGATTTCCTGTCCGTGACCTCGAGTCAGCAGGGAAGTGATTATGTAAACTAGGCAAAATTAGCAATTGAGCAATCCGATCCCCTGGGGAGATAGACACAATGCCCCTTGGAGCTTCCACCATAACCTTTATTGCCCCTACAGTATCAGGGTTTACAACTCCGGGGAAAACATGAAGACCTTGTAGGATAGAGGATGCACGTCCAATTAACAAACCTACAGTGCCAGGGGGTAAAAGCCCTTTGAACTCAGTTTCCACCAATTGGACTCCCATCTTAGGTGTTAATACGAGTCTGGAGGTGGAACAGAGGTCCAATCCCGCGGCACCTGTAGTGGCTCTCCGCATCTCGTGGGATGGCGCAGAGAAGGCCATGTCTCGGGTTCGGGTGTGACATTCTCCATTGCCCCATATATTTGTGGGCCCTGGGGTCGGGGGCCCCTTCGGCCGTTTTTTGGCCCAGCTGAAATAGGCTGTCCATGGATGTCCCTCACTGATCTACACTCCCTTGCCCAATGCTTCCCCTTTTTGCATTTTGGACACAGCCCCGGTTGACGAGGGCCATTAGAAGGGCCACCGCGAGGAGGTCCAGTAAAATTGCCTTTTTTGGGACAGTCACGTTTGAAATGGCCGGATTGACCACAATGGAAGCATGTTCCAGCACCAGGACCGCCCCCTTTTGCAATCCGAAGGACAGCAGCTGCAAGACCTGCATTAGTTAAAGGTCCTCCAAGCTCTCTACACACTTTCATCCAAGCTTCCATGCCCTTGTTTTTATAAGGAGCGATTGCTGCTTTACATTCTTTGGTGCATTGCTCAAAAACAAGTTGTTTAATCAAGGGCATTGCTCTATCAGGGTCACCAAAGATTTTTCCTGCGGCATCCACCATCCTAGCAACAAAGTCCGAGAAAGGTTCTGTGGGGCCTTGCATGATTTTTGTTAAATTGCCAGACACTTCTCCTCTATTTGGGAGTGATTTCCATGCACGGATACAAATGTTATTGATCTGTTCATATACCTCAGGGGGGTATCCTGTTTGTTGATTAGCAAATCTGCCTTGTCCCAAAAGCATTTCCTTGTCCCAATGGGGGTGTCCCGCCGCATAGTTTTGGGCAGCCTGCTCTACAGCACCCTCTAGCACAAAGGCTCTCCAGTCCAAATATTTGCCTGGAGAAACACAAGCCCGAACAAGGCTAGCCCAATCAGAGGGAGTCATACAGTATCTAGACAGACTCTCCACCTGAGTTAATGTGAAGGCGGCATCCACCCCATAAGTACGCACAGACTCTGCCAGGGTCTTCACAATTTTGAAATCTAAGGGCTCATGGAATCTTCCCCTATTGTCATCCTGGAAAACTGGATAAGCAAGACCCATCTCAGCATTAACAGCCCTCCATGTTTGGGCATGGAAAGCTCTCCTCGAAACACCCTCACCGTACGGCGGCGGGTCCGGAGGATCATTTTTCTTGAGCTCCTGTTTATTTTTGTTCCCTTCTCCCATAGTTAAACTCCCTAGCTGCCGAGACAGTCTCCCGAGCTCCTCCTGTTCATCCTCCTCCTCTTCTGACCCACTTTTGCATGGGAGTGTGCGCAGTGTACTGAGATCTGGATACAAGCGTTTCCTCCCCCGTTTCTCGCTCTGCACATTCCCCTCCTCCTGAAATATTTCACTCCGTGCCAGAGACAATCGCCTCCTCCCCTGTTTCTCGCTTCGCACACTGCCATCCTCCTGAAATACGTCACTGCCTGCCGGAGATAATTGTTTCCTCCCCTGTTTCTCGCTCCGCACACTCCCACCCTCCTGAAATACCTCACTGCCTGCCATTTCTGATTTTTCTTCATGTAACTGCTCTAAAACTTCTTGTCCTTTAGTAAGTGCTTCCTGACATCTGCTATCTGTGAGGCAACTACGAATCATCTTCCAAAGGGGTATCACCCCACCCTCTAATATGCCCTGCTCAGAAGCAAAGTCAGGGTCTGTGCCTAACTTATCCCAGCTAGGCAGTGTAAGACTGCCAGAAAATGCAAACCACGGTGCAATAACATCTGTCTTCTGTAAAAATCTCTGTAAAGTACTACGTTTCACTTTTAGGCCCTTGGAACGTAACAGGTTATCTAGGGCCAGGAGAAGCGGACTTGAAGATACGGCACCCATGACACAACAAAAGACACACAAAAAACAAGAGTGAAAGTAAGAGCAAAAGTACACAGTGCAGCTGCAATAAGATTTAATGCTCTCTCTGGCTTTACAGAGGAGCTGCCGCCTTGACAGCGGGTCCTAAATTACCTAGGACTAATCTCCGCTTTAACCGGGGTCCCAATTAACCTGGGACTAATCTCTGCTTTAATCGCAGGTCCCAATTAACCTGGGACTAATCTCCGCTTTAATCGCGGGTCCCACCTTACCTGGGACTAATTGGTGCACCACCATTGACTGCTGAAAGTTCTGGTTCCCGGGTCTCGGCACCACTTGTCGCGACCCCTTGCCCGCAAGGAAGACGCAACTCAGGAATCTTCTTTCAGCAGTTTATTCAGGCCTTGATTTAAGTATCTTTTAGTGACTCCCTTTCTTTCTTCTTCTTTTTCTTCTATCTCGAGGGCCCAAGCACAGCCTAATAAAACCTCCCACGTACAAATCTTAAGCCGCCGCGTGGGTCTTTCTTATAGGGTGGCAAGAGACAGCGTGCCAACTCTCCACAAAGGAATTTGCTTATCAGAGGCCACAGTGGAAGCCGGCGCCATCTTCTAAGGGCGGCCACAATTTACAACAATGGCTTACTACAAGAGACTGCTTAAAGACATTTTAATTGGAAAGGTGTGCCAAGCGTCCAAAAGTACTGGTTTTCTGAAATCTCGGCAAAACTTTTTTCACCCAATCTTGATGAGACATTGTGGTAATGATCAGTTCACTAAGCCCACTTGGCTGCCCAATTTTCACACTCTAGATTGATGCGTTCGTTTCCAGTAAGAGTTTGAATTTTTAGGTTTCACTCTGTTTTCTCCTATATAGATAGATGTGTTGGGAACTCTAAATGAAACACGGTTTGTGCTAGCTCTTTGAAAATTGACAAAATAAAGTAGTTCTAAGTTCTGTCTCTAAGTTTTGTTTCCTCTTGAAGCAGCCCTAAGCAGAGACTGCCTAAAGACATTTTCATTGGAAAGATGTGCCAAGCGTCCAAATGTACTGGTTTTCTGAAATCTCGGCAAACCTTTTTTCACCCAATCTTGATGAGACATTGTGGTAATGATCAGTTCACTAAGCCCACTTGGCTGCCCAATTTTCACTCTTCTAGGTTGAAGCGTTCGTTTCCAGTAAGAGTTTGAATTTTTAGGTTTTACTCTGTTTTCTCCTATATAGATAGATGTGTTGGGAACTCTAAATGAAACACGGTAGGTGCTAGCTTTTTGAAAATTGAAAAAAAAAGTAGTTCTAAGTTCTATCTCTATGGTTTGTTTCCTCTTGAAGCAGCCCTAGGCAGAGACTGCCTAAAGACATTTATATTGGAAAGGTGTGCCAAGCGTCCAAAAGTACTGGTTTTCTGAAATCTCGGCAAACATTTTTTCACACAATCTTGATAATTCTCTGTGGTAGTGATCAGTTCCCTAAGCCCACTTGATGCCCAATTTTCACTCTTCTAGGTTGAAGCGTTCGTTTCCAGTAAGAGTTTGAATTTTTAGGTTTTACTCTGTTTTCTCCTATATAGATAGATGTGTTTGGAACTCTAAATGAAACACGGTTTGTGCTAGCTCTTTGAAAAATGACAAAATAAAGTAGTTCTAAGTTCTGTCTCTAAGGTTTGTTTCCTCTTGAAGCAGCCCTAAGCAGAGACTGCCTAAAGACATTTTCATTGGAAAGGTGTGCCAAGCGTCCAAAAGTACTGGTTTTCTGAAATCTCGGCAAAACTTTTTTCACCCAATCTTGAAGAGACATTGTGGTAATGATCAGTTCACTAAGCCCACTTGGCTGCCCAATTATCACTCTTCTAGGTTGAAGCGTTCGTTTCCAGTAAGAGTTTGAATTTTTAGGTTTCACTCAATTTTCTCCTATATAGATAGATGTGTTTGGAACTCTAAATGAAACACGGTTTGTGCTAGCTCTTTGAAATTTGACAAAATAAAGTAGTTTTAGGTTCTGTCTCTATGGTTTGTTTCCTCTTGAAGCAGCCCTACCTAGAGACTGCCTAAATACACTTTCATTGGAAAGCTGTGCCAAGCGTCCAAACATACTGGTTTTCTTAAATCTCGGGAAACATTTTTTCACCCAATCTTGATGATTCTCTGTGGTAATGATCAGTTCACTAAGTCCACTTGGCTGCCCAATTTTCACTCTTCTAGGTTGAAGCGTTCGTTTCCAGTAAGGGTTTGAATTTTTAGGTTTCACTCTGTTTTCTCCTATATAGATAGATGTGTTTGGAACTCTAAATGAAACACGGTTTGTGCTAGATCTTTGAAAATTGACAAAATAAAGTAGTTTTAGGTTCTGTGTCTATGGTTTGTTTCCTCTTGAAGCAGCCCTAAGCAGAGACTGCCTAAAGACATTTTCATTGGAAAGGTGTGCCAAGCGTCCAAAAGTACTGGTTTTCTGAAATCTCGGCAACCCTTTTTTCACCCAATCTTGATGAGACATTGTGGTAATGATAAGTTCACTAAGCCCACTTGGATGCCAAATTTTCACTCTTCTAGGTTGAAGCGTTCGTTTTCAGTAAGAGTTTGAATTTTTAGGTATCACTCTGTTTTCTCCTATATAGATAGATGTGTTTGGAACTCTAAATGAAACACGGTTTGTGCTGGCTCTTTGAAAATTGACAAAATAAAGTAGTTCTAATTTCTGTCTCTATGGTTTGTTTCCTCTTGAAGCAGCCCTACCTAGAGACTGCCTAAATACACTTTCATTGGAAAGGTGTGCCAAGCGTCCAAATGTACTGGTTTTCTGAAATCTCGGCAAACCTTTTTTCACCCAATCTTGATGAGACATTGTGGTAATGATCAGTTCACGAAGCCCACTTGGCTCCCCAATTTTCACTCTTCTAGGTTGAAGCGTTCGTTTCCAGTAAGAGTTTGAATTTTTTGGTTTTACTCTGTTTTCTCCTATATAGATAGATGTGTTGGGAACTCTAAATGAAACACGGTAGGTGCTAGCTTTTTGAAAATTGAAAAAAAAGGAGTTCTAAGTTCTGTCTCTATGGTTTGTTTCCTCTTGAAGCAGCCCTAGGCAGAGACTGCCTAAAGACATTTATATTGGAAAGGTGTGCCAAGCGTCCAAAAGTACTGGTTTTCTTAAATCTCGGCAAACATTTTTTCACCCAATCTTGATGATTCTCTGTGGTAATGACCAGTTCACTAAGTCCAATTTCGGCCCAATTTTCACTCTTCTAGGATGAAGCGTTAGTTTCCAGTAAGAGTTTGAATTTTTAGGTATCACTCTGTTTTCTCCTATATAGATAGATGTTTTGGGAACTCTAAATGAAACAGGGTTTGTGCTAGCTCTTTGAAAATTGACAAAATAAAGTAGTTCTAAGTTCTGTCTCTGAGCTTTGTTTCCTCTTGAAGCAGCCCTAAGCAGAGACTGCCTAAAGACATTTTCATTGGAAAGGTGTGCCAAGCGACCAAAAGTACTTGTTTTCTGAAATCTCGGCAAACCTTTTTTCACCCAATCTTGATGAGACATTGTGGTAATGATCAGTTCACTAAGCCCACTTGGCTGCCCAATTTTCACACTCTAGGTTGAAGCGTTCGTTCCCAGTAAGTGTTTGAATTTTTAGGTTTCACTCTGTTTTCTCCTATATAGATAGATGTGTTGGGAACTCTAAATGAAACACGGTTTGTGCTAGCTCTTTGAAAATTGACAAAATAAAGTAGTTCTAAGTTCTGTATTTATGGTTTGTTTTCTCTTGAAGCAGCCCTACCTAGAGACTGCCTAAATACACTTTCATTGGAAAGGTGTGCCAAGCGTCTAAAAGTACTGGTTTTCTGAAATCTCGGCAAACATTTTTTCACCCAATCTTGATGATTCTCTGTGGTAATGATCAGTTCACTAAGCCCACTTTGCTGCAGAATTTTCACTCTTCTAGGTTGAAGCGTTCGTTTCCATTAAGAGTTTGAATTTTTAGGTTTCACTCTGTTTTCTCCTATATAGATAGATGTGTTGGGAACTCTAAATGAAACACGGTTTGTGCTAGATCTTTGAAAATTGACAAAATAAAGTAGTTTTAGATTCTGTCTCTATGGTTTGTTTCCTCTTGAAGCAGCCCAAAGCAGAGACTGCCTAAAGACATTTTCATTGGAAAGGTGTGCCAAGCGTCCAAACGTACTGGTTTTCTTAAATCTCGGCAAACATTTTTTCACCCAAACTTGATGATTCTCTGTGGTAGTGGTCAGTTCACTAAGTCCACTTGGCTGCGCAATTTTCACTCTTCTAGGTTGAAGCGTTCGTTTCCAGTAAGAGTTTGAATTTTTAGGTTTCACTCTGTTTTCTCCTATATAGATAGGTGTGTTGGGAACTCTAAATGAAACACGGTTTGTGCTATCTCTTTGAAAATTGACAAAATAAAGTAGTTTTAGATTCTGTCTCTATGGTTTGTTTCCTCTTTTAGCAGCCCTACCTAGAGACTGCCTAAATACACTTTCATTGGAAAGGTGTGCCAAGCGTCCAAAAGTACTGGTTTTCTGAAATCTCGGCAAACCTTTTTTCACCCAATCTTGATGAGACATTGTGGTAATGATAAGTTCACTAAGCCCACTTGGATGCTAAATTTTCACTCTTCTAGGTTGAAGCGTTCGTTTTCAGTAAGAGTTTGAATTTTTAGGTATCACTCTGTTTTCTCCTATATAGATAGATGTGTTTGGAACTCTAAATGAAACACGGTTTGTGCTAGCTCTTTGAAAATTGACAAAATAAAGTAGTTCTAATTTCTGTCCCTATGGTTTGTTTCCTCTTGAAGCAGCCCTACATAGAGACTGCCTAAATACACTTTCATTGGAAAGGTGTGCCAAGCGTCCAAACGTACTGGTTTTCTTAAATCTCGGCAAACATTTTTTCACCCAATCTTGATGATTCTCTGTGGTTGTGGTCAGTTCACTAAGTCCACTTGGCTGCGCAATTTTCACTCTTCTAGGTTGAAGCGTTCGTTTCCAGTAAGAGTTTGAATTTTTAGGTTTCACTCTGTTTTCTCCTATATAGATAGATGTGTTGGGAACTCTAAATGAAACACGGTTTGTGCTAGATCTTTAAAAATTGACAAAATAAAGTAGTTCTAAGTTCTGCCTTTATGGTTTGTTTCCTCTTGAAGCAGCCCTACCTAGAGACTGCCTAAATACACTGTCATTGGAAAGGTGTGCCAAGCATCCAAAAGTACTGGTTTTGGGAAATCTCGGCAAACATTTTTTCACCCAATCTTGATGATTCTCTGTGGTAATGACCAGTTCACTAAGTCCACTTGGCTGCCCAATTTTCACTCTTCTAGGTTGAAGCGTTAGTTTCCAGGAAGAGTTTGAATTTTTAGGTATCACTCTGTTTTCTCCTATATAGATACATGTGTTGGGAACTCTAAATGAAACACGGTTTGTGCTACCTCTTTGAAAATTGACAAAATAAACTAGTTCTAAGATCTGTCTCTAAGGTTTGTTTCCTCTTGAAGCAGCCCTAAGCAGAGACTGCCTAAAGACATTTTCATTGGAAAGGCGTGCCAAGCGTCCAAAAGTACTTGTTTTCTGAAATCTCGGCAAACCTTTTTTCACCCAATCTTGATGAGACATTGTGGTAATGATCAGTTCACTAAGCCCACTTGGCTGCCCAATTTTCACACTCTAGGTTGAAGCGTTCGTTTCCAGTAAGAGTTTGAATTTTTAGGTTTCACTCTGTTTTCTCCTATATAGATAGATGTGTTGGGAACTCTAAATGAAACACGGTTTGTGCTAGCTCTTTGAAAATTGACAAAATAAAGTAGTTCTAAGTTCTGTCTTTATGGTTTGTTTCCTCTTGAAGCAGCCCTACCTAGAGACTGCCTAAATACACTGTCATTGGAAAGGTGTGCCAAGCGTCCAAAATTACTGGTTTTCTGAAATCTCGAAAACATTTTTTCACCCAATCTTGATGATTCTCTGTGGTAATGATCAGTTCACTAAGCCCACTTTGCTGCCCAATTTTCACTAATCTAGGTTGAAGCGTTAGTTTCCAGTAAGAGTTTGAATTTTTAGGTATCACTCTGTTTTCTCCTATATAGATAGATGTGTTGGGAACCCTAAATGAAACACGGTTTGTGCTAGCTCTTTGAAAATTGACAAAATAAAGTAGTTTGGGGTTCTATCTCTATGGTTTGTTTCCTCTTGAAGCAGCCCTAACTGGAGACTGCCTAAATACACTTTCATTGGAAAGGTGTGCAAAGCGTCCAAAAGTACTGGTTTTCTGAAATCTCGGCAAACATTTTTTCACCCAATCTTGATGATTCTCTGTGGTAGTGATCAGTTCACTAAGCCCACTTGGCTGCCCAATTTTCACTATTCTAGGTTGAAGCGTTCGTTTCCAGAAAGAGTTTGAAATTTTAGGTTTCACTCTGTTTTCTCCTATATAGATAGATGTATTGGGAACTCTAAATGAAACATGGTTTGTGCTAGATCTTTGAAAATTGACAAAATAAAGTAGTTTTAGGTTCTGTGTCTATGGTTTGTTTCCTCTTGAAGCAGCCCTAATTGGAGACTGCCTAAATACACTTTCATTGGAAAGGTGTGCCAAGCGTCCAAAAGTACTGGTTTTCTGAAATCTCGGCAAACATTTTTTCACCCAATCTTGATGATTCTCTGTGGTAATGACCAGTTCACTAAGTCCACTTGGCTGCCCAATTTTCACTCTTCTAGGTTGACGCGTTAGTTTCCAGTAAGAGTTTGAATTTTTAGGTATCACTCTGTTTTCTCCTATATAGATAGATGTGTTGGGAACTCTAAATGAAACACGGTTTGTGCTAGCTCTTTGAAAATTGACAAAATAAAGTAGTTCTAATTTCTTTCTCTATGGTTTGTTTCCTCTTGAAGCAGCCCTACCTAGAGACTGCCTAAATACACTTTCATTGGAAAGGTGTGCCAAGCGTCCAAAAGTACTGGTTTTCTGAAATCTCGGCAAACCTTTTATCACCCAATCATGATGAGACATTGTGGTAATGATCAGTTCACTAAGCCCACTTGGCTGCCCAATTTTCACACTCTAGGTTGAAGCGTTCGTTTCCAGAAAGAGTTTAAATTTTTAGGTTTCACTCTGTTTTCTCCTATATAGATAGATGTGTTGGGAACTCTAAATGAAACAAGGTTTGTGCTAGCTCTTTGAAAATTGACAAAATAAAGTAGTTCTAATTTCTGTCTCTATGGTTGGTTTCCTCTTGAAGCAGCCCTACCTAGAGACTGCCTAAATACACTTTAATTGGAAAGGTGTGCCAAGCGTCCAAACGTACTGGTTTTCTTAAATCTCGGCAAACATTTTTTCACCCAATCTTGATGACTCTCTGTGGTAGTGGTCAGTTCACTAAGTCCACTTGGCTGCGCAATTTTCACTCTTCTAGGTTGAAGCGTTCGTTTCCAGTAAGAGTTTGAATTTTTAGGTTTCACTCTGTTTTCTCCTATATAGATAGATGTGTTGGGAACTCTAAATGAAACACCGTTTGTGCTATCTCTTTGAAAATTGACAAAATAAAGTAGTTCTAAGTTCTGTCTCTATGGTTTGTTTCCTCTTGAAGCAGCCCTACCTAGAGACTGCCTAAATACACTTTCATTGGAAACGTGTGCCAAGCGTCCAAACGTACTGGTTTTCTTAAAACTCGGCAAACATTTTTTCACCCAATCTTGATGTTCTCTGTGGTAACGGTCAGTTCACTAAGTCCGCTTGGCTGCGCAATTTTCACTCTTCTAGGTTGAAGCGTTCGTTTCCAGTAAGAGTTTGAATTTTTAGGTTTCACTCTGTTTTCTCCTATATAGATAGATGTGTTGGGAACTCTAAATGAAACACGGTTTGTGCTAGCTCTTTGAAAATTGACAAAATAAAATAGTTTTATATTCTGTCTCTATGGATTGTTTCCTCTTGACGCAGCCCTAACTAGAGACTGCCTAAAAACACTTTCAT
The DNA here is from genome assembly GCF_048772815.1 of Callospermophilus lateralis. Classification (NCBI taxonomy): domain Eukaryota; kingdom Metazoa; phylum Chordata; class Mammalia; order Rodentia; family Sciuridae; genus Callospermophilus; species Callospermophilus lateralis. The sequence continues at coordinate 24,763 of NW_027515905.1, forward strand.
TGGAAAGGTGTGCCAAGCGTCCAAAAGTACTGGTTTTCTGAAATCTCGGCAAACATTTTTTCACCCAATCTTGATGATTCTCTGTGGTAATGAGTAGTTCACTAAGCCCACTTTGCTGCCCAATTTTCACTCATCTAGGTTGAAGGGTTAGTTTCCAGGAAGAGTTTGAATTTTTAGGTATCACTCTGTTTTCTCCTATATAGATAGATGTGTTGGGAACTCTAAATGAAACACGGTTTGTGCTAGCTCTTTGAAAATTGACAAAACATAGTAGTTCTAAGTTCTGTCTCTAAGGTTTGTTTCCTCTTGAAGCAGCCCTAAGCAGAGACTGCCTAAAGACATTTTCATTGGAAAGGTGTGCCAAGCGACCAAAAGTACTTGTTTTCTGAAATCTCGGCAAACTTTTTTCACCCAATCATGATGAGACATTTTGGTAATGATCAGTTCACTAAGCCCACTTGGCTGCCCAATTTTCACACTCTAGGTTGAAGCGTTCGTTTCCAGGAAGAATTTTAACTTTTAGGTTTCACTCTGTTTTCTCCTATATAGATAGATGTGTTTGGAACTCTAAATGAAACACGTTTTGTGCTAGCTCTTTGAAAATTGACAAAATAAAGTTCTAATTTCTGTCTCTATGGTTTGTTTCCTCTTGAAGCAGCCCAACCTAGAGACTGCCTAAATACACTTTGATTGGAAAGGTGTGCCAAGCGTCCAAACGTACTGGTTTTCTTAAATCTCGGCAAACATTTTTTCACCCAATCTTGATGATTCTCTGTGGTAGTGGTCAGTTCACTAAGTCCACTTGGCTGCGCAATTTTCACTCTTCTAGATTGAAGCGTTCGTTTCCAGTAAGAGTTTGAATTTTTAGGTTTCACTCTGTTTTCTCCTATATAGATAGATGTGTTGGGAACTCTAAATGAAACACGGTTTGTGCTATCTCTTTGAAAATTGACAAAATAAAGTAGTTCTAATTTCTGTCTCTATGGTTTGTTTCCTCTTGAAGCAGCCCTACCTAGAGACTGCCTAAATACACTTTCATTGGAAAGGTGTGCCAAGCGTCCAAATGTACTGGTTTTCTTAAATCTCGGCAAACATTTTTTCACCCAATCTTAATGATTCTCTGTGGTAGTGGTCAGTTCACTAAGTCCACTTGGCTGCGCAATTTTCACTCTTCTAGGTTGAAGCGTTCGTTTCCAGTAAGAGTTTGAATTTTTAGGTATCACTCTGTTTTCTCCTATATAGATAGATGTGTTGGGAACTCTAAATGAAACACGGTTTGTGCTACCTCTTTGAAAACTGACAAAATAAAGTAGTTCTAAGTTCTGTCTCTAAGGTTTGTTTCCTCTTGAAGCAGCCCTAAGCAGAGACTGCCTAAAGACATTTTCATTGGAAAGGTGTGCCAAGCGACCAAAAGTACTTGTTTTCTGAAATCTCGGCAAACCTTTTTTCACCCAATCTTGATGAGACATTGTGGTAATGATCAGTTCACTAAGCCCACTTGGCTGCTCAATTTTCACACTCTAGGTTGAAGCGTTCGTTTCCAGTAAGAGTTTGAATTTTTAGGTTTCACTCTGTTTTCTCCTATATAGATAGATGTGTTGGGAACTCTAAATGAAACACGGTTTGTGCTAGCTCTTTGAAAATTGACAAAATAAAGTAGTTCTAAGTTCTGTCTTTATGGTTTGTTTCCTCTTGAAGCAGCCCTACCTAGAGACTGCCTAAATACACTGTCATTGGAAAGGTTTGCCAAGCGTCCAAAAGTACTGGTTTTCTGAAATCTCGGCAAACATTTTTTCACCCAATCTTGATGATTCTCTGTGGTAATGATCAGTTCACTAAGCCCACTTGGCTGCCCAATTTTCACTAATCTAGGTTGAAGCGTTAGTTTCCAGTAAGAGTTTGAATTTTTAGTTATCACTCTGTTTTCTCCTATATAGATAGATGTGTTGGGAACTCTAAATGAAACACGGTTTGTGCTAGCTCTTTGAAAATTGACAAAATAAAGTAGTATTGGGTTCTGTCTCTATGGTTTGTTTCCTCTTGAAGCAGCCATAACTGGAGACTGCCTAAATACACTTTCATTGGAAAGGTGTGCAAAGCGTCCAAAATTACTGGTTTTCTTAAATCCTGGCAAACATTTTTTCACCCAATCTTGATGATTCTCTGTGGTAAGGACCAGTTCACTAAGTCCACTTGGCTGCCCAATTTTCACTCTTCTAGGTTGACGCGTTAGTTTCCAGTAAGAGTTTGAATTTTTAGGTATCACTCTGTTTTCTCCTATATAGATAGATGTGTTGGGAACTCTAAATGAAACACGGTTTGTGCTAGCTCTTTGAAAATTGACAAAATAAAGTATTTCTAAGTTCTGTCTCTAAGGTTTGTTTCCTCTTGAAGCAGCCCTAAACAGAGACTGCCTAAAGACATTTTCATTGGAAAGGTGTGCCAAGCGACCAAAAGTACTTGTTTTCGAAATCTCGGCAAACCTTTTTTCACCCAATCTTGATGAGACATTGTGGTAATGATCAGTTCACTAAGCCCACTTGGCTGCCCAATTTTCACACTCTAGGTTGAAGCATGCGTTTCCAGTAAGAGTTTGAATTTTTAGGTTTCACTCTGTTTTCTCCGATATAGATAGATGTGTTGGGAACTCTAAATGAAACACGGTTTGTGCTAGATCTTTGAAAATTGACAAAATAAAGTAGTTCTAAGTTCTGTCTTTATGGTTTGTTTCCTCTTGAAGCAGCCCTACCTAGAGACTGCCTAAATACACTTTCATTGGAAAGGTGTGCCAAGCGTCCAAAAGTACTGGTTTTCTGAAATCTCGGCAAACATTTTTTCACCCAATCTTGATGATTCTTGGTGGTAATGATCAGTTCACTAAGCCCACTTGGCTGCCCAATTTTCACTCATCTAGGTTGAAGCGTAGGTTTCCAGTAATAGTTTGAATTTTTAGGTATCACTCTGTTTTCTACTATATAGATAGATGTGTTGGGAATTCTAAATGAAACACGGTTTGTGCTAGCTCTTTGAAAATTGACAAAATAAAGTAGTTCTAAGTTCTGTCTCTAAGGTTTGTTTCCTCTTGAAGCAGCCCTAAGCAGAGACTGCCTAAAGACATTTTCATTGGAAAGGTGTGCCTAGCGACCAAAAGTACTTGTTTTCTGAATTCTCGGCAAAATTTTTTTCACCCAATCTTGATGAGACATTGTGGTAATGATCAGTACACTAAGCCCACTTGGCTGCACAATTTTCACACTCTAGGTTGAAGCGTTCGTTTCCAGTAAGAGTTTGAATTTTTAGGTTTCACTCTGTTTTCTCCTATATAGATAGATGTGTTGGGAACTCTAAATGAAATACGGTTTGTGATAGCTCTTTGAAAATTGACAAAATAAAGTAGTTCAAAGTTCTGTCTTTATGGTTTGTTTCCTCTTGAAGCAGCCCTACCTAGAGACTGCCTAAATACACTTTCATTGGAAAGGTGTGCCAAGCGTCCAAAAGTACTGGTTTTCTGAAATCTCGGCAAACCTTTTTTCACCCAATCTTGATGAGACATTGTGGTAATGATCAGTTCACTAAGTCCACTTGGCTGCCCAATTTTCACTCTTCTAGGTTGAAGCGTTCGTTTCCAGTAAGTGTTTGAATTTTTAGGTTTCACTCTGTTTTCTCCTATATAGATAGATGTGTTAGGAACTCTAAATGAAACACGGTTTGTGCTAGCTATTTGAAATTTGACAAAATAAAGTAGTTTTAGGTTCGGTCTCTATGGTTTGTTTCCAAAGTACTGTTTTTCTGAAATCTTGGCACACATTTTTTCACCAATCCTGATGATTCTCTGTGGTAATGACCAGTTCACTAAGTCCACTTGGCTGCCCAATTTTCACTCTTCTAGGTTGAAGCGTTAGTTTCCAGTAAGAGTTTGAATTTTTAGGTGTCACTCTGTTTTTCTCCTATATAGATAGATGTGTTGGGAACTCTAAATGAAACACGGTTTGTGCTACCTCTTTGAAAATTGACAAAATAAAGTAGTTCTAAGTTCTGTCTCTAAGGTTTGTTTCCTCTTGAAGCAGCCCTAAGCAGAGACTGCCTAAAGATATTTTCATTGGAAAGGTGTGCCAAGCGACCAAAAGTACTTGTTTTCTGAAATCTCGCAAACCTTCTTTCACCCAATCTTGATGAGACATTGTTGTAATGATCAGTGCACTAAGCCCACTTGGCTGCCCAATTTTCACACTGTAGGTTTAAGCGTTCGTTTCCAGTAAGAGTTTCAATTTTAGGTTTCACTCTGTTTTCTCCTATATAGATAGATGTGTTTGGAACTCTAAATGAAACACGGTTTGTGCTAGCTCTTTGAAAATTGACAAAATAAAGTTCTAATTTCTGTCTCTATGGTTTGTTTCCTCTTGAAGGAGCCCAAACCTAGAGACTGCCTAAATACACATTCATTGGAAAGGTGTGCCAAGCGTCCAAACGTACTGGTTTTCTTAAATCTCGGCAAACATTTTTTCACCCAATCTTGATGATTCTCTGTGGTAGTGGTCAGTTCACTAAGTCCACTTGGCTGCCCAATTTTCACTCTTCTATGTTGAAGCGTTCGTTTCCAGTAAGAGTTTGAATTTTTAGGTTTCACTCTGTTTTCTCCTATATAGATAGATGTGTTGGGAACTCTAATGAAACACGGTTGGTGCTAGATCTTGAAAATTGACAAAATAAAGTAGTTCTAATTTCTTTCTCTATGGTTTGTTTCCTCTTGAAGCAGCCCTACCTAGAGACTGCCTAAATACACTTTCATTGGAAAGGTGTGCCAAGCGTCCAAAAGTACTGGTTTTCTGAAATCTCGGCAACCCTTTTTTCACCCAATCTTGATGAGACATTGTGGTAATGATCAGTTCACTAAGCCCACTTGGCTGCCCAATTTTCACTCTTCTAGGTTGAAGCGTTCGTTTCCAGTAAGAGTTTGAATTTTTAGATATCACTCTGTTTTCTCCTATATAGATAGATGTGTTGGGAACTCTAAATGAAACACGGTTTCTGCTAGCTCTTTGAAAATTGACAAAATAAAGTAGTTCTAATTTCTGTCTCTATGGTTTGTTTCCTCTTGAAGCAGCCCTACCTAGAGACTGCCTAAATACACTTTCATTGGAAAGGTGTGCCAAGCGTCCAAACGTACTGGTTTTCTTAAAACTCGGCAAACATTTTTTCAGCCAATCTTGATGTTCTCTGAGGTAACGTTCAGTTCACTAAGTCCACTTGGCTGCGCAATTTTCACTCTTCTAGGTTGAAGCGTTCGTTTCCAGTAAGAGTTTGAATTTTTAGGTTTCACTCTGTTTTCTCCTATATAGATAGATGTGTTGGGAACTATAAATGAAACACGGTTTGTGCTAGCTCTTTGAAAATTGACAAAATAAAGTAGTTTTATATTCTGTCTCTATGGATTGTTTCCTCTTGAAGCAGCCCTAACTAGAGACTGCCTAAAAACACCTTCATTGGAAAGGTGTGCCAAGCGTCCAAAGTACTGGTTTCTGAAATCTCGGCAAACATTTTTCACCCAATCTTGATGATTCTCTGTGGTAATGATCAGTTCACTAAGCCCACTTTGCTGCCCAATTTTCACTCATCTAGGTTGAAGCGTTAGTTTCCAGTAAGAGTTTGAATTTTTAGGTATCACTCTGTTTTCTCCTATATAGATAGATGTGTTGGGAACTCTAAATGAAACACGGTTTGGGCTAGCTCTCTGAAAATTGAAAAAATAAAGTAGTTCTAAGTTCTGTCTCTAAGGTTTGTTTCCTCTTGAAGCAGCCCTAAGCAGAGACTATCTAAAGACATTTTCATTGGAAATGTGTGCCAAGCGACCAAAAGTACTTGTTTTCTGAAATCTCGGCAAACTTTTTTCACCCAATCATGATGAGACATTTTGGTAATGATCAGTTCACTAAGCCCACTTGGCTGCCCAATTTTCACACTCTAGGTTGAATCGTTCGTTTCCAGGAAGAGTTTTAATTTTTAGGTTTCACTCTGTTTTCTCCTATATAGATAGATGTGTTTGGCACTCTAAATGAAACACGGTTTGTGCTAGCTCTTTGAAAATTGACAAAATAAAATTCTAATTTCTGTCTCTATGGTTTGTTTTCCTCTTGAAGCAGCCCTACCTAGAGACTGCCTAAATACACTTTCATTGGAAAGGTGTGCCAAGCGTCCAAACGTACTGGTTTTCTTAAATCTCGGTAAACATTTTTTTCACCCAATCTTGATGATTCTCTGTGGTAGTGGTCAGTTCACTAAGTCCACTGGCTGCGCAATTTTCACTCTTCTAGGTTGAAGCGTTCGTTTCCAGTAAGAGTTTGAATTTTTAGGTATCACTCTGTTTTCTCCTATATAGATAGATGTGTTGGGAACTCTAAATGAAACACGGTTTATGCTACCTCTTTGAAAACTGACAAAATAAAGTAGTTCTAAGTTCTGCCTCTAAGGTTTGTTTCCTCTTGAAGCAGCCCTAAGCAGAGACTGCCTAAAGACATTTTCATTGGAACGGTGTGCCAAGCGACCAAAAGTACTTGTTTTCTGAAATCTCGGCAAAAATTTTTTAACCCAATCTTGATGATTCTCTGTGGTAGTGATCAGTTCACTAAGCCCACTTGGCTGCTCAATTTTCACACTCTAGGTTGAAGCGTTCGTTTCCAGTAAGAGTTTGAATTTTTAGGTTTCACTCTGTTTTCACCTATATAGATAGATGTGTTGGGAACTCTAAATGAAACACGGTTTGTGCTAGCTCTTTGAAAATTGACAAAAAAAAGTAGTTCTAAGTTCTGTCTTTATGGTTTGTTTCCTCTTGAAGCAGCCCTACATAGAGACTGCCTAAATACACTGTCATTGGAAACGTGTGCCAAGCGTCCAAAAGTACTGGTTTTCTGAAATCTCGGCAAACGTTTTTTCACCCAATCTTGATGATTCTCTGTGGTAATGATCAGTTCACTAAGCCCACTTTGCTGCCCAATTTTCACTAATCTAGGTTGAAGCGTTAGTTTCCAGTAAGAGTTTGAATTTTTAGGTATCACTCTGTTCTCTCCTATATAGATAGATGTGTTGGGAACTCTAAATGAAACACGGTTTGTGCTAGCTCTTTGAAAATTGACAAAATAAAGTAGTATTGGGTTCTGTCTCTATGGTTTGTTTCCTCTTGAAGCAGCCCTAACTGGAGACTGCCTAAATACACTATCATTGGAAAGGTGTGCAAAGCGTCCAAAAGTACTGGTTTTCTGAAATCTCGGCAAACATTTTTTCACCCAATCTGGATGATTCTCTCTGGTAGTGATCAGTTCACTAAGCCCACTTGGCTGCCCAATTTTCACTATTCTAGGTTGAAGCGTTCGTTTCCAGAAAGAGTTTGAAATTTTAGGTTTCACTCTGTTTTCTCCTATATAGATAGATGTATTGGGAACTCTAAATGAAACACGTTTGTGCTAGATCTTTGAAAATTGACAAAATAAAGTAGTTTTAGGTTCTGTGTCTATGGTTTGTTTCCTCTTGAAGCAGCCCTAATTAGAGACTGCCTAAATACACTTTCATTGGAAAGGTGTGCCAAGCGTCCAAAAGTACTGGTTTTCTGAATCTCGGCAAACATTTTTTCACCCAATCTTGATGATTCTCTGTGGTAATGACCAGTTGACTAAGTCCACTTGGCTGCCCAATTTTCACTCTTCTAGGTTGACTCGTTAGTTTCCAGTAAGAGTTTGAATTTTTAGGTTTCACTCTGTTTTCTCCTATATAGATAGATGTGTTGGGAACTCTAAATGAAACACGGTTTGTGCTAGCTCTTTGAAAATTGACAAAATAAAGTATTTCTAAGTTCTGTCTCTAAGGTTTGTTTCCTCTTGAAGCAGCCCTAAACAGAGACTGCCTAAAGACATTTTCATTGGAAAGGTGTGCCAAGCGACCAAAAGTATTTGTTTTCTGAAATCTCGGCAAACCTTTTTTCACCCAATCTTGATGAGATATGTGGTAATGATCAGTTCACTAAGCCCACTTGGCTGCCCAATTTTCACACTCTAGGTTGAAGCATTCGTTTCCAGTAAGAGTTTGAATTTTTAGGTTTCACTCTGTTTTCTCCTATATAGATAGATGTGTTGGGAACTCTAAATGAAACACGGTTTGTGCTAGATCTTTGAAATTGACAAAATAAAGTAGTTCTAAGTTCTGTCTTTATGGTTTGTTTCCTCTTGAAGCAGCCCTACCTAGAGACTGCCTAAATACACTTTCATTGGAAAGGTGTGCCAAGCGTCCAAAAGTCCTGGTTTTCTGAAATCTCGGCAAACATTTTTCACCCAATCTTGATGAGACATTGTGGTAATGATCAGTTCACTAAGCCCACTTTGCTGCCCAATTTTCACTCATCTAGGTTGAAGCGTAGGTTTCCAGTAATAGTTTGAATTTTTAGGTATCACTCTGTTTTCCCCTATATAGATAGATGTGTTGGGAACTCTAAATGAAACACGGGTTTGTGCTAGCTCTTTGAAAATTGACAAAATAAAGTAGTTCTAAGTTCTGTCTCTAAGGTTTGTTTCCTCTTGAAGCAGCCCTAAGCAGAGACTGCCTAAAGACATTTCATTGGAAAGGTGTGCCTAGCGACCAAAAGTACTTGTTTTCTGAATTCTCGGCAAAACTTTTTTCACCCAATCTTGATGAGACATTGTGGTAATGATCAGTACACTAAGCCCACTTGGCTGCACAATTTTCACACTCTAGTTGAAGCGTTCGTTTCCAGTAAGAATTTGAATTTTTAGGTTTCACTCTGTTTTCTCCTATATAGATAGATGTGTTGGGAACTCTAAATGAAATACGGTTTGTGATAGCTCTTTGAAAATTGACAAAATAAAGTAGTTCAAAGTTCTGTCTTTATGGTTTGTTGCCTCTTGAAGCAAGCCCTACCTAGAGACTGCCTAAATACACTTTCATTGGAAAGGTGTGCCATGCGTCCAAAAGTACTGGTTTTCTGAAATCTCGGCAAACCTTTCTTCACCCAATCTTGATGAGACATTGTGGTAATGATCAGTTCACTAAGTCCACTTGGCTGCCCAATTTTCACTCTTCTAGGTTGAAGCGTTAGTTTCCAGTAAGAGTTTGAATTTTTAGGTATCACTCTGTTTTCTCCTATATAGATAGATGTGTTGGGAACTCTAAATGAAACACGGTTTGTGCTACCTCTTTGAAAATTGACAAAATAAAGTAGTTCTAAGTTCTGTCTCTAAGGTTTGTTTCCTCTTGAAGCAGCCCTAAGCAGAGACTGCCTAAAGACATTTTCATTGGAAAGCTGTGCCAAGCGACCAAAAGTACTTGTTTTCTGAAATCTCGGCAAACCTTCTTTCACCCAATCTTGATGAGACATTGTGGTAATGATCAGTGCACTATACCACTTGGCTGCCCAAATTTCACACTCTAGGTTGAAGCGTTCGTTTCCAGTAAGAGTTTCAATTTTTAGGTTTCACTCTGTTTTCTCCTATATAGATAGATGTGTTTGGAACTCTAAATGAAACACGGTTTGTGCTAGCTCTTTGAAAATTGACAAAATAAAGTTCTAATTTCTGTCTCTATGGTTTGTTTCCTCTTGAAGCTGCCCAACCTAGAGACTGCCTAAATACACATTCATTGGAAAGGTGTGCCAAGCGTCCAAACGTACTGGTTTTCTTAAATCTCGGCAAACATTTTTTCACCCAATCTGATGATTCTCTGTGGTAGTGGTCAGTTCACTAAGTCCACTTTGCTGTGCAATTTTCATTCTTCTAGGTTGAAGCGTTCGTTTCCAGTAAGAGTTTGAATTTTTAGTTTTCACTCTGTTTTCTCCTATATAGATAGATGTGTTGGGAACTCTAAATGAAACACGGTTGGTGCTAGATATTTGAAAATTGACAAAATAAAGTAGTTCTAATTTCTTTCTCTATGGTTTGTTTCCTCTTGAAGCAGCCCTACCTAGAGACTGCCTAAATACACTTTCATTGGAAAGGTGTGCCAAGCGTCCCAAAGTACTGGTTTTCTGAAATCTCGGCAAACCTTTTTTCACCCAATCTTGATGAGAGATTGTTGTAATGATCAGTTCACTAAGCCCACTTGGCTGCCCAATTTTCACTCTTCTAGGTTGAAGCGTTCGTTTCCAGTAAGAGTTTGAATTTTTAGGTATCACTCTATTTTCTCCTATATACATAGATGTGTTGGGAACTCTAAATGAAACACGGTTTCTGCTAGCTCTTTGAAATTTGACAAAATAAAGTAGTTTTGGTTCTGTCTCTATGGTTTGTTTCCTCTTGAAGCAGCCCTAAGCAGAGACTGCCTAAAGACATTTTCATTGGAAAGGTGTGCCAAGCGTCCAAAAGTACTGGTTTTCTGAAATCTCGGCAAACCTTTTTTCACCCAATCTTGATGAGACATTGTGGTAATGATCAGTTCACTAAGTCCACTTGGCTGCCCAAATTTCACTCTTCTAGGTTGAAGCGTTCCTTTCCAGTAAGTGTTTGAATTTTTAGGTTTCACTCTGTTTTCTCCTATATAGATAGATGTGTTAGGAACAAAAAATGAAACACGGTTTGTGCTAGCTATTTGAAATTTCACAAAATAAAGTAGTTTAGGTTCGGTCTGTATGGTTTGTTTCCTCTTGAAGCAGCCCTACCTGGAGACTGCCTAAATACACTTTCATGGAAAGGTGTGCCAAGCGTCCAAAAGTACTGGTTTTCTGAAATCTCGGCACACATTTTTTCACCCAATCTTGATGATTCTCTGTGGTAGTGATCAGTTCACTAAGCCCACTTGGCTGCCCAATTTTCACTCTTCTAGGTTGAAGCGTTCGTTTCCAGTAAGAGTGTGAATTTTTAGGTTTTACTCTGTTTTCTCCTATATAGATAGATGTGTTGGGATCTCTAAATGAAACACGGTTTGTGCTAGCTCTTTGAAAATTGACAAAATAAAGTAGTTCTAAGTTCTGTCTCTAAGGTTTGTTTCCTCTTGAAGCAGCCCTAAGCAGAGACTGCCTAAAGACATTTTCATTGAAAGGTGTGCCAAGCGTCCAAAAGTACTGGTTTTCTGAAATCTCGGCAAAACTTTTTTCACCCAATCTTGATGAGACATTGTGGTAATGATCAGTTCACTAAGCCCATGTGGCTTCCCAATTTTCACACTCTAGGTTGAAGCGTTCGTTTCCAGTAAGAGTTTGAATTTTTAGGTTTCACTCTGTTTTCTCCTATATAGATAGATGTGTTAGGAACTCTAAATGAAACACGGTTTGTGCTAGCTATTTGAAAATTGACAAAATAAAGTAGTTCTAATTTCTGTCTCTATGGTTTGTTTCCTCTTGAAGCAGCCCTACCTAGAGACTGCCTAAATACACTTTCATTGGAAAGGTGTGCCAAGCGTCCAAACGTACTGGTTTTCTTAAATCTCGGCAAAACATTTTTTAACCCAATCTTGATGATTCTCTGTGGTAGTGGTCAGTTCACTAAGTCCACTTGGCTGCGCAATTTTCACTCTTCTAGGTTGAAGCGTTCGTTTCCAGTAAGAATTTGAATTTTTAGGTTTCACTCTGTTTTCTCCTATATAGATAGATGTGTTGGGAACTCTAAATGAAACACGGTTTGTGCTATCTCTTTGAAAATTGACAAAATAAAGTAGTTCTAATTTCTTTCTCTATGGTTTGTTTCCTCTTGAAGCAGCCCTACCTAGTGACTGCCTAAATACACTTTCATTGGAAAGGTGTGCCAAGCGTCCAAAAGTACTGGTTTTCTTAAATCTCGGCAAACATTTTTTAACCCAATCTTGATGATTCTCTGTGGTAGTGGTCAGTTCACTAAGTCCACTTGGCTGCGCATTTTCACTCTTCTAGGTTGAAGCGTTCGTTTCCAGTAAGAGTTTGAATTTTTAGGTTTCACTCTGTTTTCTCCTATATAGATAGATGTGTTGGGAACTCTAAATGAAACACGGTTTGTGCTAGCTCTTTGTTAATTGACAAAATAAAGTAGTTTTAGGTTCTGTCTCTATGGTTTGTTTCCTCTTGAAGCAGCCCTAATTAGAGACTGCCTAAATACACTTTCATTGGAAAGGTGTGCCAAGCGTCCAAAAGTACTGGTTTTCTGAAATCTCGGCATACCTTTTTTCACCCAATCTTGATGAGACATGGTGGTAATGATCAGTTCACTAAGTCCACTTGGCTGCCCAATTTTCACTCTTCTAGGTTGAAGCGTTAGTTTCCTGTAAGAGTTTGAATTTTTAGGTATCACTCTGTTTTCTCCTATATAGATAGATGTGTTGGGAACTCTAAATGAAACACGGTTTGTGCTAGATCTTTGAAAATTGACAAAATAAAGTAGTTTTAGATTCTGTCTCTATGCTTTGTTTCCTCTTGAAGCAGCCCTAAGCAGAGACTGCCTAAAGACATTTTCATTGGAAAGGTGTGCCAAGCGTCCAAAAGTACTGGTTTTCTGAAATCTCGGCATACCTTTTTTCACCCATCTTGATGAGACATTGTGGTAATGATCAGTTCACTAAGTCCACTTGGCTGCCCAATTTTCACTCTTCTAGGTTGAAGCGTTCGTTTCCAGTAAGTGTTTGAATTTTTAGGTTTCACTCTGTTTTCTCATATATAGATAGATGTGTTAGGAACTCTAAATGAAACACGGTTTGTGCTAGCTATTTGAAATTTGACAAAATAAAGTAGTTTTAGGTTCGGTATCTATGGTTTGTTTCCTCTTGAAGAAGCCCTACCTGGAGACTGCCTAAATACACTTTCATTGGAAAGGTGTGCCAAGCGTCCAAAAGTACTGGTTTTCTGAAATCTCGGCACACATTTTTTCACCCAATCTTGATGATTCTCTGTGGTAGTGATCAGTTCACTAAGCCCACTTGGCTGCCCAATTTTCACTCTTCTAGGTTGAAGCGTTCGTTTCCAGTAAGAGTTTGAATTTTTAGGTTTTACTCTGTTTTTCTCCTATATAGATAGATGTGTTGGGATCTCTAAATGAAACACGGTTTGTGCTAGCTCTTTGAAAATTGACAAAATAAAGTAGTTCTAAGTTCTGTCTCTAAGGTTTGTTTCCCCTTGAAGCAGCCCTAAGCAGAGACTGCCTAAAGACATTTTCATTGGAAAGGTGTGCCAAGCGTCCAAAAGTACTGGTTTTCTGAAATCTCGGCAAACCTTTTTTCACCCAATCTTGATGAGACATTGTGGTAATGATCAGTTCACTAAGCCCACTTGGCTGCCCAATTTTCACACTCTAGTTTGAAGCGTTCGTTTCCAGTAAGAGTTTTAATTTTTAGGTTTCAGTCTGTTTTCTCCTATATAGATAGATGTGTTTGGAACTCTAAATGAAACACGGTTTGTGCTAGCTCTTTGAAATTGACAAAATAAAGTAGTTCTAATTTCTGTCTCTATGGTTTGTTTCCTCTTGAAGCAGCCCTACATAGAGACTGCCTAAATACACTTTCATTGGAAAGGTGTGCCAAGCGTCCAAAAGTACTGGTTTTCTGAAATCTCGGCACACATTTTTTCACCCAATCTTGATGATTCTCTGTGGTAGTGATCAGTTCACTAAGCCCACTTGGCTGCCCAATTTTCACTCTTCTAGGTTGAAGCGTTCGTTTCCAGTAAGAGTTTGAATTTTAGGTTTTACTCTGTTTTCTCCTATATAGATAGATGTGTTGGGATCTCTAAATGAAACACGTTTGTGCTAGCTCTTTGAAAATTGACAAAATAAAGTAGTTCTAAGTTCTGTCTCTAAGGTTTGTTTCCCCTTGAAGCAGCCCTAAGCAGAGACTGCCTAAAGACATTTTCATTGGAAAGGTGTGCCAAGCGTCCAAAAGTACTGGTTTTCTGAAATCTCGGCAAACCTTTTTTCACCCAATCTTGATGAGACATTGTGGTAATGATCAGTTCACTAAGCCCACTTGGCTGCCCAATTTTCACACTCTAGTTTGAAGCGTTCGTTTCCAGTAAGAGTTTTAAATTTTAGGTTTCAGTCTGTTTTCTCCTATATAGATAGATGTGTTTGGAACTCTAATGAAACACGGTTTGTGCTAGCTCTTTGAAAATTGACAAAATAAAGTAGTTCTAATTTCTGTCTCTATGGTTTGTTTCCTCTTGAAGCAGCCCTACATAGAGACTGCCTAAATACACTTTCATTGGAAAGGTGTGCCAAGCGTCCAAACGTACTGGTTTTCTGAAATCTCGGCAAACATTTTTTCACCCAATCTTGATGATTCTCT